>NC_086445.1:1023350706-1023633206 GCF_028390025.1 Pseudophryne corroboree
CCAGCATGACCGGTTTGGCAGTGGGTCAGTAATGGTGTGGGGTGGCATTTCTTTGGGGGGCCGCACAGCCCTCCATGTGCTCGCCAGAGGTAGCCTGACTGCCATTAGGTACCGAGATGAGATCCTCAGACCCCTTGTGAGACCATATGCTGGTGCGGTTGACCCTGGGTTCCTCCTAATGCAAGACAATGCTAGACCTCATGTGGCTGGAGTGTGTCAGCAGTTCCTGCAAGACGAAGGCATTGATGCTATGGACTGGCCCGCCCGTTCCCCAGACCTGAATCCAATTGAGCACATCTGGGACATCATGTCTCGCTCCATCCACCAATGCCACTTTGCACCACAGACTGTCCAGGAGTTGGCGGATGCTTTAGTCCAGGTCTGGGAGGAGATCCCTCAGGAGACCATCCGCCACCTCATCAGGAGCATGCCCAGGCGTTGTAGGGAGGTCATACAGGCACGTGGAGGCCACACACACTACTGAGCCTCATTTTGACTTGTTTTAAGGACATTACACCAAAGTTGGATCAGCCTGTAGTGTGTTTTTCCACTTTAATTTTGAGCGTGACTCCAAATCCAGACCTCCATGGGTTAATAAATTTGATTTCCATTGATAATTTTTGTGTGATTTTGTTGTCAGCACATTCAACTATGTAAAGAACAAAGTATTTAATAAGAATATTTCATTCATTCAGATCTAGGATGTGTTATTTTAGTGTTCCCTTAATTTTTTTGAGCAGTGTATATATATATATATATAATAAGAATTTACTTACCGATAATTCTATTTCTCGGAGTCCGTAGTGGATGCTGGGGTTCCTGAAAGGACCATGGGGAATAGCGGCTCCGCAGGAGACAGGGCACAAAAAAGTAAAGCTTTACTAGGTCAGGTGGTGTGCACTGGCTCCTCCCCCTATGACCCTCCTCCAGACTCCAGTTAGGTACTGTGCCCGGACGAGCATACACAATAAGGGAGGCATTTTGAATCCCGGGTAAGACTCATACCAGCCACACCAATCACACCGTACAACTTGTGATCTAAACCCAGTTAACAGTATGACAACAGAAAGGGCCTCTTAAGATGGCTCCTTAACAATAACCCGAATTAGTTAACAATAACTATGTACAAGTATTGCAGATAATCCGCACTTGGGATGGGCGCCCAGCATCCACTACGGACTCCGAGAAATAGAATTATCGGTAAGTAAATTCTTATTTTCTCTATCGTCCTAAGTGGATGCTGGGGTTCCTGAAAGGACCATGGGGATTATACCAAAGCTCCCAAACGGGCGGGAGAGTGCGGATGACTCTGCAGCACCGAATGAGAGAACTCCAGGTCCTCCTTTGCCAGGGTATCAAATTTGTAAAATTTTACAAACGTGTTCTCCCCCGACCACGTAGCTGCTCGGCAGAGTTGTAATGCCGAGACCCCTCGGGCAGCCGCCCAAGATGAGCCCACCTTCCTTGTGGAGTGGGCTTTTACAGTTTTAGGCTGTGGCAGGCCTGCCACAGAATGTGCAAGTTGAATTGTGTTACAAATCCAACGAGCAATCGACTGCTTAGAAGCAGGTGCGCCCAACTTGTTGGGTGCATACAATATAAACAGCGAGTCAGATTTTCTGACTCCAGCCGTCCTTGCAATGTATATTTTTAAGGCTCTGACAACGTCCAACAACTTGGAGTCCTCCAAGTCGCTAGTGGCCGCAGGCACCACAATAGGTTGGTTCAGATGAAATGCTGATACCACTTTAGGGAGAAAATGCGGACGAGTCCGCAGTTCTGCCCTATCCGAATGGAAGATTAGATAAGGACTTTTATAAGATAAAGCCGCCAATTCAGATACTCTCCTGGCAGAGGCCAGGGCTAGTAACATAGTCACTTTCAATGTGAGATATTTCAAATCCACCTTTTTCAATGGTTCAAACCAATGGGATTTGAGGAAATCTAAAACTACATTTAGATCCCACGGTGCCACCGGAGGCACCACAGGAGGCTGTATATGCAGTACTCCCTTGACAAAAGTCTGGACCTCAGGGACAGAGGCCAATTCTTTTTGGAAGAATATTGACAGGGCCGAAATTTGAACCTTAATGGATCCCAATTTGAGACCCATAGATAATCCTGATTGCAGGAAATGTAGGAAACGACCCAGTTGGAATTCCTCCGTCGGAACCCTCCGATCCTCGCACCACGCTACATATTTTCGCCAAATGCGGTGATAATGTTTCACGGTGACTTCCTTCCGTGCCTTAATCAAGGTAGGAATGACTTCTTCTGGAATGCCTTTCCCTTTTAGGATCTGGCGTTCAACCGCCATGCCGTCAAACGCAGCCGCGGTAAGTCTTGAAAAAGACAGGGACCCTGCTGTAGCAGGTCCCTTCTCAGAGGTAGAGGCCACGGTTCGTCCATGAGCATCTCTTGAAGTTCCGGATACCAAGTCCTTCTCGGCCAATCCGGAACCACTAGTATTGTTCTTACTCTTCTTTGCCGTATGATCTTCAATACCTTTGGTATGAGCGGCAGAGGAGGAAACACATACACTGACTGGTACACCCAAGGAGTTACCAGTGCGTCCACAGCTATTGCCTGTGGATCTCTTGACCTGGCGCAATATTTGTCCAGTTTCTTGTTGAGGCGAGACGCCATCATGTCTACAATTGGTCTTTCCCAACGGTCTATTAACATGTTGAAGACTTCTGGATGTAGACCCCACTCTCCCGGATGAAGATCGTGTCTGCTGAGGAAGTCTGCTTCCCAGTTGTCCACGCCCGGGATGAACACTGCTGACAGTGCTATCACGTGATTCTCCGCCCAGCGAAGAATCTTGGCAGCTTCTGCCATTGCACTCCTGCTTCTTGTGCCGCCCTGCCTGTTTACATGGGCGACCGCCGTGATGTTGTCCGACTGAATCAACACCGGCTTTCCTTGCAGGAGAAGTTCCGCCTGGCTTAGAGCATTGTAGATTGCTCTTAGTTCCAGAATGTTTATGTGAAGAGACTTTTCCAGACTCGTCCATACTCCCTGGAAGTTTCTTCCTTGTGTGACTGCTCCCCAGCCTCTCAGGCTGGCGTCCGTGGTCACCAGGATCCAATCCTGAATGCCGAATCTGCGGCCTTCTAATAGGTGAGCCTTCTGCAACCACCACAGAAGTGACACCCTTGTCTTTGGTGACAGGGTTATTCGCAGGTGCATCTGCAGATGCGACCCTGACCATTTGTCCAACAGATCCCTTTGGAATATTCTTGCATGGAATCTGCCGAATGGAATTGCTTCGTAAGAAGCCACCATTTTTCCCAGGACTCTTGTGCATTGATGTACTGACACTTTTCCTGGTTTTAGGAGGTTCCTGACCAGATCGGATAACTCCTTGGCTTTTTCCTCTGGAAGGAAAACCTTTTTCTGAACCGTGTCCAGAATCATTCCTAGGAACAGCAGACGAGTTGTCGGGATTAAATGGGATTTTGGAATATTCAGAATCCACCCGTGTTGTCTTAGCACCTCTTGAGATAGTGCTAAAGCTGTCTCCAGCTGTTCTCTGGACCTTGCCCTTATTAGGAGATCGTCCAAGTATGGGATAACTAATACGCCTTTTCTTCGAAGAAGAATCATCATCTCGGCCATTACCTTGGTAAAGACCCGAGGCGCCGTGGACAATCCGAACGGCAGCGTCTGAAACTGATAGTGACAGTTTTGAACAATGAACCTGAGGTACCCCTGGTGTGCGGGGTAAATCGGAACGTGTAGATACGCATCCTTGATGTCCAAGGATACCATAAAGTCCCCTTCTTCCAGGTTCGCTATCACTGCTCTGAGTGACTCCATCTTGAACTTGAACTTTTTTATGTAGAGGTTCAAGGACTTCAGATTTAGAATAGGCCTTACCGAGCCATCCGGCTTCGGTACCACAAATAGAGTGGAATAATACCCCTTTCCTTGTTGTAATAGGGGTACTTTGACTATCACCTGCTGAGCGTACAGCTTGTGAATGGCTTCCAACACCCTCTCCCTTTCGGAAGAGACGGTTGGTAAGGCAGACTTCAGGAAACGATGAGGAGGATCCGTCTCTAATTCCAACCTGTACCCCTGAGATATTATCTGCAGGATCCAGGGGTCTACCTGCGAGTGAGCCCACTGCGCGCTGTAATTTTTGAGACGGCCCCCCACTGTCCCCGAGTCCGCTTGAGAGGCCCCAGCGTCATGCTGAGGTTTTTGCAGGAGCCGGGGAGGGCTTCTGTTCCTGGGAAGGAGCTGCCTGTTGGTGTCTCTTCCCTCTTCCTCTGCCTCGTGGCAGATACGACAAGCCCTTTGCTCTCTTATTTTTGTAGGAGCGAAAAGGCTGCGGTTGAAAGGTCGGTGCCTTTCTCTGTTGGGGAGTGACTTGAGGTAAAAAAGTGGATTTCCCGGCAGTAGCCGTGGCCACCAAGTCTGATAGACCAACTCCAAATAACTCCTCCCCTTTATACGGCAAAACCTCCATGTGACGTTTTGAATCCGCATCGCCTGTCCACTGTCGTGTCCATAAGGCTCTTCTGGCTGAAATGGACATAGCACTCATCCGAGATGCCAGTGTGCAAATATCCCTCTGTGCATCACGCATATAGATAAATGCATCCTTTATTTGTTCTAACGACAGTAAAACATTGTCCCTATCTAGGGTATCAATATTTTCAATCAGGGATTCTGACCAAACTACTCCAGCACTGCACATCCAGGCAGTTGCTATAGCTGGTCGTAGTATAACACCTGCATGTGTGTATATATTCTTTTGAATAACTTCCATCTTTCTATCTGATGGATCCTTAAGTGCGGCCGTCTCAGGAGAGGGTAACGCCACTTGTTTGGATAAGCGTGTGAGCGCCTTGTCCACCTTAGGGGGTGTTTCCCAGCGCGCCCTAACCTCTGGCGGGAAAGGGTATAATGCCAATAACTTTTTTGAAATTATCAACTTTTTATCAGGAGCAACCCACGCTTCATCACACACGTCATTTAATTCTTCTGATTCAGGAAAAACTGTTTGTAGTTTTTTCACACCATACATAATACCCTGTTTTACGGTATCTGTAGTATCAGCTAAATGTAACGTCTCCTTCATTGCCAAAATCATATAACGTGTGGCCCTACTGGAAAATACGTTTGAATTTCTACCGTCGTCACTGGAATCAGTGCCCGTGTCTGGGTCTGTGTCGACCGACTGAGGCAAAGGGCGTTTTACAGCCCCTGACGGTGTTTGAGGCGCCTGGACAGGCATTAATTGATTGTCCGGCCGCCTCATGTCCTCAACTGACTGTTTAAGGGAAGATAAACCATCACGTAATTCCACAAATAAAGGCATCCATTCTGGTGTCGACCCCCTGGGGGGTGACATCTGCATATTTGGCAATTGCTCCGCCTCCACACCAATATCGTCCTCATACATGTCGACACCACGTACCGACACACACCGCAAACTCACAGGGAATGCTCTAATGAAGACAGGACCCACTAGCCCTTTTGGGGAGACAGAGGGAGAGTCTGCCAGCACACACCACAAAGCGCTATATATACAAGGGATATCCTTATATTAAGTGCTCCCTTATAGCTGCTTTAATATATATATATATAGCCATTAATGTGCCCCCCCTCTCTGTTTTACCCTGTTTCTGTAGTGCAGTGCAGGGGAGAGACCTGGGAGCCGTTCTGACCAGCGGAGCTGTGACAGAAAATGGCGCCGTGTGCTGAGGAGATAGGCCCCGCCCCTTTTTCGGCGGGTTCTTCTCCCGCTATTTTTCCAGTCAGGCAGGGGTTAAATATCTCCATATAGCCCCTATGGGCTATATGTGAGGTATTTTTAGCCTTGTATAAGGTTTATATTTGCCTCTCAGAGCGCCCCCCCCCAGCGCTCTGCACCCTCAGTGACTGCCCAGTGAAGTGTGCTGAGAGGAAAATGGCGCACAGCTGCAGTGCTGTGCGCTACCTTATGAAGACTGAGGAGTCTTCAGCCGCCGGTTTCCGGACCTCTTCACGCTTCAGCATCTGCAAGGGGGTCGGCGGCGCGGCTCCGGGACCGGACTCCACGGCTGGGCCTGTGTTCGATCCCTCTGGAGCTAATGGTGTCCAGTAGCCAAGCAGCAAATCCACTCTGCATGCAGGTGAGTTTACTACTTTCCCCCTAAGTCCCACGTTGCAGTGATCCTGTTGCCAGCAGGACTCACTGTAAAGAAAAAAACCTAAACTAAACTTTCTCTAAGCAGCTCTTTAGGAGAGCCACCTAGATTGCACCCTTCTCGTTCGGGCACAAAATCTAACTGGAGTCTGGAGGAGGGTCATAGGGGGAGGAGCCAGTGCACACCACCTGACCTAGTAAAGCTTTACTTTTTTGTGCCCTGTCTCCTGCGGAGCCGCTATTCCCCATGGTCCTTTCAGGAACCCCAGCATCCACTTAGGACGATAGAGAAATATATATATATATATCGACCAACACAGCCCCGCGTCTACCTGATTTACATTTCCAGTTACAGCTGTCTTTGGTAGCTGTAATGGTTCTAGGACTGTACACAGGGATGGTTATCAAAGGGTGCACCATGGTTAATCACCATCGATGGTGCAATCTGTGTTTGACATTAATAGCAGGAAACAATCGGGGATGCGATACATTGATGGTCTGCACCAAAGACACACACACACAGTGACCCAGTGGGTGATGGCCAATCAGGGAAGGGTGTACAAATTTGGGGGGGGGGGGTGTTGTTTAAGCTCCATGTGCAGTGGGAACAAGACAAAACCCATAGATTTGCCTCTGCCATCAGTGGCAAACCATTGATAGGTTCCCTTTGGTTGCCCAAGGCAGCCTTCTATTCCACTTACGGGATATACACCATGGGGTAAATTTACTAAGACGAGAGTTCTATTTAAGATGGTATGTTGCCCATAGCAACCAATCAGATTCTTGGGGGTAAATTTACTAAGATGGCAGTTCTGTTTAAGATGGGATGTTGCCCATAGCAACCAATCAGATTTTACTTCTCATTTATCTTGCACCTTCTAGAAGATAATACCTGGAATCTGATTGGTTGCTATGGGCAACATCCCATCTTAAATAGAACTCCCATCTTAGTAAATGTACCCCCATAAGTGATTATAATAACTCCTAAATTATATTTTCATCCCATCAGCAAACTGGCAACAAACGTGCTAATTAGGCAGTGACAATGAGCCAATAATAATGTGATCATTACTGTGATGGACTTTAAGCCATTGGCTGTAAAGGATGAGTGGGACTCGTCCTTAACACTACACGGGTTCCAAATGGGGTGGAAACTATCCTAAAAAGGCCTGATGACATTTTAATTCCTGGAATGAGATGATATAATTTAGCTCCTCCCCATGTAAAACACATTTACCAGACCGGAAACAGTGGAGAGAGGATTAAAAGTGCTCTCACCCATAGTGGCACCCGTAGACTCAGGGTAATCTCGTGTGACAGAGGGGAGACAATGAGAAATGAATCTCTGTAACACGCCTGCATTGCAGAAATCATTATCAGCTACAACGGAGGCAGCAGTAGGGAGAACTACATCTCCCAGCAGCCACCTACCTTCCCAGCAGCTCCCTCACTGCTAGGGTTGCTATTCCCAATCATAGTCCACGAGGATGGTAAAGTATGAAAAAGTTGATTATAATGCTAAAACCCCAAAAACAGCTGTGTCGGCCATATGTCGACCATTTGAACCTGTCGACCTTTTGTACATGTTGGCCATAAGCACCATCAACCTTTTAAATGTCGACCCATTAAACATGATGACCTTTTCTCTATGTCGACTTAATGCATATCGACCATTAATGACATGTCAACACCTAATGACTGTCGCCATTTCCACGGTCGACCTATAACCCGGATACCATATGTGGCTGCAGTGGTCCGACTGAACAAACAGATAGTGCCAGCCAATCAGCTCTTAACTGCCATGTTACAGGCTGTGTTTGAAAGATGTCAGTTAAGAGCTGATTAACATGGCAGCTATGAGCTGATTGGTTGGTATTCTATCTCTGTCCACTTTATCATTCTCCCAGGCTTAGTACATCTGCCTCTAAGAGTCAGCATGGACCATGCGCTGCCATATGCTATGTACAATGGACCTAATTCAGACCTGATCGCAGCAGCAAAATTTTTCTCTAATGGCCAAATCCATGTGCAGTGCAGGTGGGGCAGATGTAACATGTGCAGAGAGAGTTAGATTTGGGTGGTGTGTGTTCAAACTGAAATCTAAATTGCAGTGTAAAAGTAAAGTCGCCAGTATTCATATCTCCCAACTTTGAAATTATGTCCGGCGGGACCTGCCGCGCCAGAGGCGCGTCTGCACCCGGAAAGGGGTGGGGCTTCGTCTGAAGGGGGCGTGGTCTCATCTGACAACCCCCGTTTTCTGTCATTTTGGGGCGTGCCCAGCGCTCCTGAGCAGCTGGGAAGCCCCCGCCTCACACCCTGCACTGCTTAGATGTCGTGCATGTTCGCACGGCATCTAATTCAGTGATCACCGACTGCTTTGCTGAGCAGAGAAGCGGTGATCACAGGATCTCCCAACTGGCCCGCCCGTGGGACACTGCGAACCGTGGGAGGGACTGCTGCGATCAACTCAGAATTACCCCAATACCTTTCAAACATGAGAACCTGTGCTGTGAATAGCGCAGCGTAGGGCGGGAAAGGGAGAGGCATGCCGCTCGTCAAAGGTCTCTCTCCTCCTCCCCCCCCCCTGCGCTGCCATAATGTGTAAAAAAGGGGGACTGCCTGCAATAATGTGTAAAAAAGGGGGACCGCATGCCATAATGTGTAAAAAAGCGGGACTGCATGCCATAATGTGTAAAAAAAAGGGGGATTCTGCCTGCCATAATATGTAAAAAATGGGAACTGCCTGCCATAATGTGTAAAAAAGGAGGACTGCCTGCCAAAATGTGTAAAAAGGGGGACTGCCTGCCATGATGTGTAAAAAAGGGGCACTACCTGCCATGATGTGTAAAAAAGGGGGACTGTCTGCCATAATGTGTAAAAAAGAGTGACTATGCTGCTGTAATGTGTAAAAATAAGAATTTACTCACCGGTAATTCTATTTCTCGTAGTCCGTAGTGGATGCTGGGGACTCCGTAAGGACCATGGGGAATAGACGGCCCCGCAGGAGACTGGGCACATCTAAAGAAAGATTTAGGACTATCTGGTGTGCACTGGCTCCTCCCCCTATGACCCTCCTCCAAGCCTCAGTTAGGAACTGTGCCCGGAAGAGCTGACACAATAAGGAAGGATTTTTGAATCCCGGGTAAGACTCATACCAGCCACACCAAATAACACGTGATAGGAACCCCGGTTAACAGTATGATAACAAATGGAGCCTCTGAAGAGATGGCTCACAACAAAACCCGATTTTTGTAACAATAACTATGTACAGGTATTGCAGACAATCCGCACTTGGGATGGGCGCCCAGCATCCACTACGGACTACGAGAAATAGAATTACCGGTGAGTAAATTCTTATTTTCTCTGACGTCCTAGTGGATGCTGGGGACTCCGTAAGGACCATGGGGATTATACCAAAGCTCCCAAACGGGCGGGAGAGTGCGGATGACTCTGCAGCACCGAATGAGAGAATTCCAGGTCCTCCTCAGACAGGGTATCAAATTTGTAGAATTTTGCAAACGTGTTTGCCCCCGACCAAGTAGCTGCTCGGCAAAGTTGTAAAGCCGAGACCCCTCGGGCAGCCGCCCAAGATGAGCCCCTTCCGTGTGGAATGGGCTTTTACAGATTTAGGCTGCGGTAAGCCTACCGCAGAATGCGCCAGCTGAATAGTGCTACAAATCCAGCGCGCAATAGACTGCTTAGAAGCAGGAGCACCCAGCTTAGTGGGTGCATACAGGATAAACAGCGAGTCAGTCTTTCTGACTCCAGCCGTCCTGGAAATATAAATTTTTAGGGCCCTGACTACGTCCATCAACTTGGAATCCTCCAAGTCCCTAGTAGCCGCAGGCACCACAATAGGTTGGTTCAAGTGAAAAGCTGAGACCACCTTTTGGGAGAAACTGAGGACGAGTCCTCAATTCTGCCCTATCCATATGGAAAATCAGATAAGGGCTTTTACAAGACAAAGCCGCCAATTCTGAAACCCGCCTGGCCGACGCCAGGGCCAACAGCATGACCACTTTCCACGTGAGATATTTTAAATACACAGTCTTAAGTGGTTCGAACCAATGTGATTTCAGGAATGCCAAAACCACATTGAGATCCCAAGGTGCCACTGGGGGCACAAAAGGAGGCTGAATATGCAGTACTCCTTTGACAAAAGTCTGAACTTCAGGCAGTGAAGCCAGTTCTTTTTGGAAGAAAATCGACAGAGCCGAAATCTGGACCTTTATGGACCCCAATTTGAGGCCCAACGTCACCCCTGCTTGCAGGAAGTGCAGGAATCGACCCAGGTGAAATTCCTCCGTCGGGGCCTTCATGGCCTCACACCAAGCAACATATCTTCGCCAAATGCGGTGATAATGTCTTGCGGTGACATTCCTCCTGGCTTTGAGCAGGGTAGGGATGACTTCCTCCGGAATACCCTTTTCCTTCAGGATCCGGTGTTCAACCGCCATGCCGTCAAACGCAGCCGCGGTAAGTCTTGGAACAGACAGGGTCCCTGCTGCAGCAGGTCTTGTCTGAGCGGCAGAGGCCAAGGGTCCTCTGTAAGCATCTCTTTAAGTTCCGGGTACCAAGCTCTTCTTGGCCAATCCGGAACCACGAGTATGGTTTTCACTCCTCACCTTCTTATTATTCTCAGTACCTTGGGTATGAGAGGTAGAGGAGGAAACACATAAACCGACTGATACACCCACGGTGTCACTAGAGCGTCCACCGCTATCGCCTGAGGGTCTCTTGACCGGGCGCAATATCTTGTCAACTTCTTGTTGAGGCGGGACGCCATCATGTCTACCTGTGGTTTTTCCCACCGGTTGACCAGCATTTGGAAGACTTCTGCCATCCTGCTTCTCGTGCCGCCCTGTCTGTTTACATGGGCGACCGCCGTGATGTTGTCTGACTGGATCAGTACCGGCTGGTTTTGAAGCAGGGGTCTTGCCTGGCTTAGGGCATTGTAAATGACTCTTAGCTACAGGATATTTATGTGAAGAGAAATCTCCTGATCTGACCACAGTCCTTGGAAATTTCTTCCCTTTGTGACTGCCCCCCAGCCCCGAAGGCTGGCATCCGTGGTCACCAGGACCCAGTCCTGTATTCCGAATCTGCGGCCCTCTAATAGATGAGCCCTCTGCAGCCACCACAGCAGCGACACCCTGGTTCTGGCCGATAGGGTTATCCGCTGTTGCATCTGGAGATGGGACCCGGACCATTTGTCCAACAGGTCCCACTGGAACGTCCTTGCGTGGAACCTTCCGAATGGAATTGCTTCGTACGAAGCTACCATTTTTCCCAGGACTCGTGTGCATTGATGTACCGACACTTTTCCTGGTTTTAGGATGTCTCTGACCAGAGATGACAATTCCTCGGCTTTTTCCAGTGGAAGAAACACTTTTTTCTGGTCTGTGTCCAGAATCATTCCCAGGAACAGAAGACGTGTCGTCGGGACCAGCTGTGACTTTGGAATGTTTAGAATCCAGTCGTGCTGTTGTAGCACTTCCAGAGAAAGTGCCAACCCCACTATCAACTGTTCTTTGGACCTCGCCTTTATCAGGAGATCGTCCAAGTACGGGATAATTAAAACTCTCTTCTTGCGAAGGAGTATCATAATTTCGGCCATTACCTTGGTAAAGACCCTCGGTGCCGTGGATAACCCAAACGGCAGCGTCTGGAACTGATAGTGACAGTCCTGTACCACAAATCTGAGGTACTCCTGGTGCGGAGGGTAAATGGGGACATGCAGGTACGCATCCTTGATGTCCAGGGATACCATGTAATCCCCCTCCTCCAGGCTCGCAATAACCGCCCTGAGCGATTCCATCTTGAACTTGAACCTTTTGATATAAGTGTTCAAGGCTTTTAAATTTAAGATGGGTCTCACCGAACCGTCCGGTTTCGGTACCACAAACATTGTGGAGTAGTAACCCTTTCCTTGCTGAAGGAGGGGTACCATGACAATCAATTTCTGTGAATACAGTTTTTGAATAGCCACCAACACTGCCTCCCTGGCAGAGGGAGTTGCCGGCAAGGCAGATTTTAGGAAACGGCGGGGGGGAGACGTCTCGAATTCCAGCCTGTACCCCTGAGATACCACTTGAAGGACCCAGGGATCCACCTGTGAGAGAGCCCACTGTGTGCTGAAAAACCTGAGACGTGCCCCCACCGTTCCCGATTCCGCCTGAACAGCCCCAGCGTCATGCTGTGGACTTACCGGACGCAGGGGAGGACTTCTGCTCCTGGGAACTAGCTGTGTGCTGCAGCTTTTTCCCCCTTCCTCTGCCCCTCGGCAGAAAGGATGAGCCTCTAGCCCGCTTATTTTTCTGGGGCCGAAAGGACTGTACCTGATAATACGGTGCTTTCTTTTGCTGTGGGGTAGCCTGTGGCAAAAAAGTCGATTTCCCAGCAGTAGCTGTGGAAACGAGGTCTGAAAGACCTTCCCCAAAAAGTTCCACCCCTTTATAGGGTAAAACTTCCATGTGCCGCTTGGAGTCGGCATCACCTGACCATTGCCTAGTCCAGTGGTTCCCAATCTTTTTTCAATCACGGCGCCCTAGAGTATCAGAATTTTTTTTGCGGCACCCCTAGGCCAAAGGTTTCTTATTGAGAAATAAAGAAAAATATAAAATTAAGTAAATTTGTGCTTATATGTCATCATTAGGGTCAATTGTGCGCTTTATCTACCCTAGGGGGTGTTTCCCAGCGTGACCTATTCTCTGGCGGGAAAGGGTACGCAGCCATTAACCGTTTAGAAATGATCAATTTCTTATCTGGGGAAGTCCACGCTTCCTCACACACCTCATTTAATTTGTCAGATGCAGGAAAAACTTCTGGTAGTTTTTTCTCACCAAACATAATACCCCTTTTTTGTGGTACCTGGGGTATCATCAGAAATGTGTAATACATTTTTCATAGCCTCAATCATATAACGGGTGGATCTATTGGAGGGTACACTCGTCTCATCATCGTCGACACTGGAGTCGGTATCCGTGTCGACATCTGTATTTGTCATCTGAGGTAGCGGGCGTTTTATAGCCCCTGATGACATTTGAGACGCTTGGACAGGCACAAGCTGAGTAGCCGGCTGTCCTATGTCGTCAAACCTTTTATGTAAGGAGCTGACACTGTCACGTAAATCCTTCCATAAGTCCATCCACACTGGTGTCGACCCCGCAGAGGGTGACATCACATTCACAGGCATTTGCTCCGCCTCCACATCATTATCCTCATCATACATGTCGACACAGCAGTACCGACACACAGCAGACACACAGGGAATGCTCATACAGAGGACAGGACCCCACAAAGCCCTTTGGGGAGACAGAGGGAGAGTATGCCAGCACACACCGGGGCGCTATATAACACAGGGATATCACTATACAGAGTGTTTTCCCCTATAGCTGCCTATAATATATATATATTGCGCCTAAATTGTGCCCCCCCTCTCTTTTTTACCCTTTCAGTAGTGCAGGACTGCAGGGGAGAGCCAGGGAGCTTCCTTCCAGCGAAGCTGTGAGGGAATAATGGCGCCAGTGTGCTGAGGGAGTTGGCTCCGCCCCTTTTTCGGCGGGCTTTCTCCCGCTATTTTATCGTTTCTGGCAGGGGTTAATATACACCTATATAGCCTCTGGGGCTATATATGGTGTTAGTTTTGCCAGCCAAGGTGTTATTATTGCTGCTCAGGGCGCCCCCCCCCAGCGCCCTGCACCCATCAGTGACCGCAGTGTGTGGTGTGCATGAGGAGCAATGGCGCACAGCTGCAGTGCTGTGCGCTACCTTGGAGAAGACAGAAGTCTTCAGCCGCCGATTTTCCGGACCACCTTCTTGTTTCTGGCTCTGTAAGGGGGGCGGTGGCGCGGCTCCGGGAACGGACGACGAGGTCGGGTCCTGTGTTCGATCCCTCTGGAGCTAATGGTGTCCAGTAGCCTAAGAAGCCCAAGCTACCACCACTTAGGTAGGTTCGCTTCTTCTCCCCTTAGTCCCTCGTTGCAGTGAGCCTGTTGCCAGCAGGTCTCACTGAAAATAAAAAACCTAAACTATACTTTCTTCTAGGAGCTCAGGAGAGCCCCTAGTGTGCATCCAGCTCAGCCGGGCACAGAAATCTAACTGAGACTTGGAGGAGGGTCATAGGGGGAGGAGCCAGTGCACACCAGATAGTCCTAAAGCTTTCTTTAGATGTGCCCAGTCTCCTGCGGAGCCGTCTATTCCCCATGGTCCTTACGGAGTCCCCAGCATCCACTAGGACGTCAGAGAAAAAGGGGGCTCCGCCTGCTTAATGTGTAAAAAGAGGGACTCTGCCTGCCTAATGTGTAAACAGGGGGACTCTACCTGTGTAAAAGGCAGCTCTGTGGCTACGCCACTTCCCCATGAAGCCAAGCCCCTGTATTTTGGCGTGCGTGCCTTAGGCGCGCACTGGCCCTGTTTTGTATATGGGGGGGCTGTCTTGGGAAGGTGTATAAACGCTGAAGCAAGATTCACAAAGCACAGTGCTATAGCACTGGGCAAGTATCCGGTGTGTGCTGACCCAGCTCCCCGAACATGTGATGTCACAAAGTCACTTCTCGCGGGCTCAGCCGCCAGGATCCGGTAGGAAAGGGCTGCTCCACAGGCTGCAGTGTGTGTGTGTCCGGGCAACTTTGCCGCAGTTTTTCAGGATACAGGGTGTCGCTCCAGGCACCCTACAAACCCAATGAAGGTGCCACTGGACAGTGCCATACCTTTCACCTTGTACACATCGTTAGTTACAGCCCTAACAAGGGACGGGATTCAATTAGCCTCAATGCTATTCAATTACAAACCTGAGGCTAACGTACGTTAACCCACAGATTCCAGGTTAAGTACCCGGAGCTACAAGTTAATGCTACTTATCGCGGCTTTCTGTTAACACCTGAGGAGAATGCGGACAGCAATCCGCAGTACCTGCAGCACCGCAGGAAACTGACTCTTGCCCAAAAGTTTTTCTTGGTGGTGATTAGAAAGTAAATACACAAAAACTTGCTACAAGTTCCCATTGTTGCGATTTCAATAAAAAAACCTTGACCAGCCCAAAAAAGTGACAAATTAGGATCAGCAGCATAGGCTTGGCTAACACATACTTGAAATCAGAACACCCTTTTGGATAGCGCGCCCTTCCCTAGTGAAGTGACGTGCCCCATCATGGACTAACACCCCAGCTGAGCTATGACACAAAGTCATGGCGATGCAAAATGCGTTGTCAAGACTCTTGCACTTGCCACTCGTATCACTGCTCCAGGATATCCTAGGGCGCAGAGCCAAAAAGTAGTCCACTATAACAAGATCAGCATTGGTCAGGGAAGGATTGGGACAGTAAAAAAGCTCTGGCATTCTAGTTTGCGCATGTGACAAGGGAGTATGGCCACGTCTTGTGGGGCATGCCATGAGACACCGTGGCCTGGCCTCATAGCAAGAACCGTCTCTGTATGAGGGACAGCCGATCAGGGGCGCCGGGAGGTTGAACTGCTCGGCCAGCCCCTGTCTTTCTATGTGCCGCGCAGTCGCTGGCCGGCCCATCAGCCCTTTTAGCATTTTCTAGAAGTGCCAGGTGACCGCTGCTGCCCTGGCGTTGGCACTATATTGGACAGTTGCACTGTAGCAAATTCTAAAAAAGGATAAAATAAACCATAAAAGAGCTGAGAGAGCCTGGCTTATTAACATACCACATACAGCCTTGCTAAAAGTAGGCAAAAATAAACCCTGCTTACACAGTCTATATAGCTTCACTTTAACGTGCTCATTTCACAAATAACTATAATAAAACCGTCACTGTGCCAAAACCCGAGAACGCCGGTCGATGAAACGTAGTTAGAGATGTACTGTAACGCAGTTCTGAGTCTGCAGAACGACTCCTCCTCCCTTTATTTTGTTTTAAGGCGGAAAAAAAACAAAAACACCAGTATATGTTACCCGTCCTCCGCGACCTTTTCGTTGTCTTTTCATTTTGTGCAGTTTGCTGAGGCGAAAGGTCACCCTTCCCGCCAACCTCCCCTCAGACCGACACAATGACAACGTGCTGAGAGAGCAGAGTCTCTTAAGGGAAAATTACCATCGGCAGGCACCTCATCAGTGCCCCCGGCTCGCCATGTGGCTGAATGGAATCTTAATAAGCCGACGAACTCCTTGCGTCAGTGGGGAGAAGCAGCTGCTCACTACCCACCTTTTTCACAATGTATACATGATATATATATATATATATATTTATTGTATATTGTACAGGTCCGCATCTTTTCATAGTCACTTCCAAGCAATTATACGGCCAACTGATTAAAAAATGCAAATCAGGCCTCTGTTCTGTGATCTCGATCCGTCACCGCCGTTTTTGTGAGGTAAAACTGGAAATAAAAAAAGACGCGAATCAGTTTTTTGCTAAGCAGTGATGTCCTCGGTGCGCCAATCACAAAGAAACGTAAACACACAATACACCGCTTGTTTTCCCATTTGTGTTTATTGTGCCCCCACCCACCCCCCTCATCTGACTGCGCCGTGCGCTGGAGGTACTGCATGATAAAAGGTGTCAGGAAGAGGTTGTCATAGCAACTTATATATCCCCGGCTATTTTTGTCAATTTTCTTAACTACCGAAAAATACTTGGGGGGGGGGGGGGGGGGGGGGTGTTAAACATTGAGAGACGCTGGTGATATTACAGAATAGTTATGCAGCCTGCGTTACTACGCAGATTGATTTTATGTAGATGGAGACAAATATTCAGGGTTCCAATCCAAAGGAACATCTTAATATATATGATTATTATTTGTGTCAGATTTGTCATTTTTGGGGACTAGTTAATTGCCTGGTTTAATGGAGCGCAAGATGGAAAAGTTTTCTCTGTTTCCTTCTCCGAATGCCTGAATAACTCACTCAGAGAAAATGTGTCTCTTCTCTTGCAAAGCCTTTGGGGGCCTACGTATTAATCAGTTATTATCATAACGGGAATAACGGCTTTTCAATTGATTATCCCCTCAACGTATTACCACCTTCTACAGGGACATCGATTTCGCTAAAGCGCCGGCCTGTGCAAAACATCCTGGCACAGAACGAGGAGTTCAAAATTCTCCTCCTCCACAGTTTCCGACACTAATCAGTACCTCAGCCTGAGTGGGAGAGGCATCGTAATGCCTCTCTCCTCCTGGGACCAAACTCCAGAGCTTAATACATACAGTACGGGTCATTATGCGGTTCCCATTGAGAATAATGCCTCAATACTGTACCTCAAGAATATTAGCCAGGCCTTGTTAGTTATTAGATTCTCATTAATATTGGTAAGAGCGCATCAATATTAACCAGGCTTCATAAATATTAGTCAAACCTCATGAATTTTAGTCAGGACCTTATGAACATAGCCAGATTAAGAGGGGAATGCGGGCATACTGTACCCCGGGCCCCCCTCTGTTAGGGGGCCCCCAGGCCAGAGCACACTGACATCACTAGCTTTCCTATTTATGCAGAAGCAGAACCAGACAGCCAGAATGCCAGCAGGACAGTATGCAGTGCAGCCAGAGACACAGGGGTATCAGATTTCATGAGCTATATATGGAGCTTCCCAACCAGAGGAGAGATAGGAGGATGGAGAGAGCTGTTAGTGACACAGGGTGGGATTACGGTCACTTCCAACTCTCTCCACACCTGGGTGTTTGAATCCTGTGTAACTTGTTATCTAATGAGGGTCTAGAGAGCGAGACACACACACACACACACACACACACACACACACACACACACAGTCCTCCTGAGTCCTGTCCCAGTGTGTAAGTAGTACAGAGGCTGCTGCTATTTTTGTATGTGACAAGATAAATTATACATTTTATTTTTCTATGTGTATTTTAAGGTTGTTTTAAGTTGTCTTTGTTCCACTACAAGAACATTTTATAAAATAGTTGTCTTTCAATTAGGTGTTTAGTTTCAATCTAATATACACCATTGGGCTAAATTTAATATACACAATCCATACATCCCAACATGGCCCATTCCAGGATGGACAACATGCTCTCTACCTAGATCTACTTCTTAAGTTATGATTGCAATCGCCTGTGTTCCTTTCTTATCAATTAAATAGTTTAACACAGGTGACTACAATCATATACTAAGAGGGAAGTCCATGTAAAGAGCATTTTGACCCTCCTGGAATGGGTCATGTTGGGAGGTATGCACAATCTTATATACGCATACCTCCCAACATGACCCTCTCCAGAAGGGACACAATACTCTGATTCAGGACATAAAGGCAGGTAAGCAATGTAACACAGCAACGAGGAAGGCTAGTCAGATGCTTGGCTGCATTGGGAGAGGAATCAGCAGCAGAAAGAAAGAAGTAATAATGCCACTGTACAGGTCATTGGTACGGCCTCATCTAGAATACGGTGTTCAGTTCTGGAGGCCATATCTTCAAAAGGATATTAATACATTGGAGACTGTACAAAGAAGGGCAACTAAAATGGTGCATGGTCTACATCACAAAACATACCCAGAAAGGCTAAGAAATCTCAATATGTATAGTGTGGAGCAGAGAAGGGAAAGGGGGGACATGATAGAAACTTTCACATATATCAAGGGTTTACTTTTAACAAAGTTCGGGAGGGAAACATTCTCCAACTGAAGAGAAGCAATAGGACACGAGGACATGCACTGAGACTGGAGGGGGGGAGGTTCAGGGGAAATTTGCGGAAAAATTACTTCACAGAAAGGGTAGTGGACAAGTGGAATAGCCTCCCATCAGAGGTGGTAGAGGCTAAGAAAGTAGAGCAATTTATACATGCATGGGATAGGCATAAGGATATCTCTACAAAGAACTAAGAAACAAATGAGGTTAGAGATAAAAATAATGTTAAAAAAAAAGGGGCAGACTAGATGGGCCAAGTGGTTCTTATATGCCGTCAAATTCTGTGTTTCCCTTAATGTATGATTGCTGCCCTCTGCTTTGAACAGGTTAATTGATAAGAAAGGTGTTTCACCACAGGTGCTGGCAATCATACATTAAGAGGGAAGTCCAGGAGTAGAGCATTTTCTCCCTCATGGAGAGGGTCATGTTGGGAGGTATGGGAATGTCCATGCTCTCTCCATGATGTAAATGGTGTGACTTATCCCAACATACAGTACGAGTGCATACCTCCTAACATGACCCTTTCCAGGAGGGACAGAATGCTCTGCTCCTGGGCTTCCCTCTTACTATATGATTGCCCTCACCTGTGGTGAATCACCTTTCTTATCCATTAACCTGTTCAACACAGGTGCCAGCAATCACACAATAAGAGAAAAGTCCAGGAGCAGAGCATTGTGACCCTCCTGGAGAGGGTCATGTTGGGAGGTATGCGAGTGTATGTGTATATATATATATATATATATATATATAGGGGTAGTGGTATCACCATTGAGTGGTTGGGTCTACGGCAAGGGTGCCCCTTTAATCTGCTGCTGCAGACTGTTAGCAAACCACTGGTATGTACAGCCCCTCGAAACAAAGACACTGACAAAAATTATATCTGTTTTTAAATGGCCAGAAATCCACCAGTCCATAATGATTTACCATTTAGAAAGAAAGCTTGGATATGTGCAGAGTGCTGACTGGCTTTAACTTCCTTAGGAAACTAAAAGCCAAATAAAATGTCATTCTACATCTGGTGTATTCTTCTCTATCGGCCAGCGTCATTGTAAATGAACCAATGATGCGCCAGGCGCTAGCGGTCACAAAGTGCTGCGGTCCGCTGTGAGCGGAGATTGGTATTTATCACATAGAATTAAGCAAAAATAATGACTTTGATATTTCAGTAAAGAACATTTTGTTTTTCAATGTTCTGGATCTGCACTAAACAGGAATAAAAGTGCAGCTAACGTGACTCATTTGCAGTGTGTGGCTGCATTGTGCTGCATTCATCTGAAGCCACAGGTGACTGAGCCTGGGTTGTTACAACGCGCTTTCATTAGGGTACGCCAAAGACGACTCTATCAAACACAATGGACATAGGAAAAATCAGAGCTGGGGCCGTCCCAAGAACCCTGGGAGGTGGGTGTATAAAGTAATTTTAGTATGTGGCACTACTGGTCCAAGCAAGTCCTGGCAGCCATAAATTACTTGAGATACTGGCTCTTGTAGAACTACAAGTGCCAGCATACAAACGACTGCCAGAGCATGCTGGTGTTAGAAAACTACAACTGCAGTCTGTATAATATTACAATAGTAAAATATATCCAAATGTAAATTATTAAAAACTCCAAGAAAAAATATACCCCACAAAAGTCCTTACATTAAAATCCATAAAACACTCCTCCAAACCCCACTGTACCCTTTAATGTACTCCTAAAGGATGTTCTTCTTTTCAGTGCTTTTTCCTCTATGGCAGTCTAATGGTTAATAAATAAAATAACAAAAAAATCACAACGTAAGTAATAGATCTAAGGACAGTTCCCTGGTCTGCAGATAATCACCCACGTGTAGCTTTGCTCTGATTGGTTACAGTGTGAGAAAGCCAATCTGATTGGCTATTTGGGGTTTCAGTGAACTTCACTGTATGAAAAAGGTTCATTGATGCATTTTATGAATGAAGCGCATTTACAACTTGCATAGCCACAGAGAGGTTCAGAAATGGCCCAGTCATAGTGCGGCCACTCCCCCAATCATGTGGCCATGCCCCATCATAATGGGGTCCTGATGAGGAGGCACAAGTTTAAGAAATAAATTCTTTACACGGACCTATCTGTCCGGCTAATAAAAGGTAATGAAATGGTAACAATATAAATACTCTTTCCTGGCTCCCCAAATATCTACCAAACACTTATTAACATATAAAAATCAGCTACAATGACCTGCAGATGGTGTTATTCTGGACGGTGCCCAGATTCACAGAACAAACAAAATCCGCATTGCATTAGGGGTAATATCTGTACTTTCATAGACTGAACTTTTTACAAAAGAAACTGTTTATATTTACGTCCTCCCACCCATTGGAGCTGTTGGCGAGTGATGTGAAGACAGGGAAATATTAGTACATGGCATTTTAATATAATAATGGGAATGTTTAGTCTCTCACTATTGGCACGCCTGTCGTTTCTGGATTTGTAGAGATACGACTGTTTCTCTGTACTAATTTTGGCACCTAAAAGAACCCGAAGGGATGTTTTTGAACCAGCTGCATACATTTCCTAAGAGTAGCATATATATCCTATATATATATATATATTTCCTATATGTCCTGTTTGCAGACAATGCAACTTTAGAATAGAATAAACCGTAAGTGACTGATGCTATGGGGGTAATTCCAAGTTGATCGCAGCAGGATTTTTTTTAGCAGTTGGGCAAAACCATGTGCACTGCAGGGGGGGCAGATATAACATGTGCAGAGAGAGTTAGATTTGGGTGGAGTGTGTTCAATCTGCAATCTAAATTGCAGTGTAAAAATAAAGCAGCAAGTATTTACCCTGCACAGAAACAATATAACCCAACCAAATCTAACTCTCTCTGCACATGTTATATCTGCCTCCCCTGCAGTGCACATGGTTTTTCCCAACTGCTAACAAAAATCCTGCTGCGATCAACTCAGAATTACCCCCTATATCCACATAAGAAGATAGATATAGATATATGATTATGGGGCAAATCACTACACACATACAGTACCTCACTACTGTCACGATTTTGGGGGACAGGCCCATCGTCCCGTGAGAGTCACGTTTGTGCCAATTTGCAGGAAGCTGGAAGATTATTCCCCACTTATTATGGTGCCTTCAGTGCATGCGGCAATTCAATGGTGTATTAGACGGAGAAGAAGTCTTTTCTGGGCAGACAAGCATTTCAGAAGTGAGAGAAGTACCCCCCGAAGATGTAGTCATCACTTCTAATGTCCTTGGCCACCCCCATGCCTACTAAGCACCAGATACAGGCCATGGCAACCACCGGAAGTTAATTTTGACAAAGATTTTCAATTTAGTTTTAGTCTTAGTCGCTTACTTAAAATTGTACTTGGTTTAAAATAACTTTTTAGCCTTTTATTTTTGCTTTGTTTTAGTCAAGATTAAGTCAGTGGATCTCAGTTTTCATTTTAGTCTAATTTTAGTCAATGTTTAGTCAAAACAAACTTTTTCAGTTTAATGAAACTGTACTAGATTTTGCTGAAGAACATTTCTCTACAATTCCCCAGAGGAGTTTGCATACCTTTATCTACAGTATGTGTTTAGTAATCTAGACCCAGTAGGCTGAGAAAGTGTCACATACTGGGTTTGACTTACAGTAGTGCTTCCATATATCATATACAAATTAATGCCTTAAATTTGTTCCTTCACAGCAGGTCATGCTTATTTTCTGTAACTATATAGAGCACATAATTGATCTTTAAAGATGTAAAACCTACTTCCAGCGTTAATTTTGACAAGGATTTGAAATTGAGTTTTTGGGGGACATGTACTAAGAAGTGATAAGAGTGGAGAAGTGAGCCAGCGGAGAAGTTGCCCCATCAACCAATCAGCAGCTCTGTATCATTTTATAGTATGCAAATTATAGATGTTACTTCAGTGCTCATTGGTTGCCATGGGCAGCTACTCCACTTGCTCACTTCTTCGCTCTTATCACTGCTTAGTAAATATCCCCCTAAGTTTTAGTCCCCTTTTTTTTTTGTGGCTTTGTTTTAGTCAAGATTTAGTCAGAGGATCATTTTAGTGTAATTTTAGTCCTGAAATAAACTAGAGATGAGCGGGTTCGGATTTACTCGGTTCTTAACGCCAGAATTATCGCAAGTTCTTTTTTTCTGGATTTTTCTTATTGGCTAACCAAAACACGTGACGTCCGTGAGCCAATACGGAGATTCGAGTAAATCCGAGTAAAACCGAACTCGCTCATCTCTAAAATAAACTGTAGTCACTGACTACTTTTAGTAAAAATTTTCGTTGACAATATTAACACTGCAACCACCCAATTTAAGCTCTGCAAATGCTGGTAGGTATGTATACATATTGGTTAGATTAGTATCTAAATAAAATAAAAAGGAGGCCATACACCTGGAACTTCTACTACAGCTCCCAAAAAACTGGCTGTATCTCCAATTTGTCATGAAAGAGAAACAGCCGGCAGCTGCTGCGATGTAACGCTGTCGGCTGCTGCCGCTTCGTGTCAGTGTTACGGAGGGAGTGCAGCTCTCGGCTATGATGTCACGTAATGTACATTATACAGTATGAAACTGCCACTGATATAAAGTAATACTGAAAGGGATCTTCACCCTACACGTGACAGCCATTATCCGCAACATCCGGCAAGTTAATTACCAATTAGTCAGCGCAGTTAAGCTCTGGTAATTTGTAGTGAACCCGAAGAATGCTCATACGAAATTGAATTAACGACTTAGAGGTTTGACGAGGTGGACGTCCCATTTCTAATTCTCCTGATGCTTTGTGAAAACCTGGAGACCTAAACCTTTTATAAATCTACAGTCTGGCTTACTCATGGGCTCTGATTTAAATGTTTATTTATTTATTAACAGTTTCTTATATAGCGCAGCAAATTCCGTTGCGCTTTACAATTTGAAATAACAATAACAAACTAGGTGATAACAGTCATAGAGGTAGGAAGGCCCTGCTCGCAAGCTTACAATCTATAGGGAAATAGGCATGTGTACATAAGGAAAGGTGCTATCTTTTGCATAGAATGAGAAGACATGTGAGGATATGTGTGGATTGTACAGAGTGGATGTAATTTGTTAGGAAGGTTTATGAAAGTTATGTGGGTGGTTCAGGAATTTGATACGCTTGCCTAAAGAGGTGAGTTTTGAGGGAACGCTTGAAGGTTTGGAGACTAGAGGAGAGTCTTATTGTGCGTGGTAGGGCATTCCACAGAGTGGGTGCAGCCCGATGAAAGTCCTGCAGTCGTGAGTGGGAGCGAGTAATGAGTGTGGATGAGAGACGCAGGTCTTGTGAAGAGCGAAGAGGTCGGGTTGGGAGATATTTTGTGATAAGCGAAGTGATGTACGTTGGTGTAGTTTGGTTAATGGCCTTGTGTGTGAGTAAAAGTATTTTATATTGAATGCGGTAGAGTACAGGTAACCAATGGAGGGACTGACAGAGTGGATCTGCAGACGATGAACGTCTAGCGAGGAAGATAAGCCTCGCCGCTGCATTCAGAATGGATTGTAGTGGTGAGAGTCTCGTTTTGGGAAGACCAGTTAGGAGACTATTGCAATAATCAATTCGGGAGATAATGAGAGCGTGGATTAGAGTTTTAGCAGTGTCTTGTGTAAGGTATGGTCGTATTTTGGATATGTTTTTTAGATGCATGTAACATGATCTTGAGACAGATTGAATGTGGGGAACAAAGGACAGATCAGAGTCAAGGATGACACCTAGGCAGCGAGCTTGTGGGGTAGGGTAGATAGTCGAGTTTTCAACAGTGATAGAGATATCAGGTTGGTACCTACTATTGGCCAGTGGAAATATAATTAACTCTGTCTTTGAAATATTAAGTTTGAGGTGGCGAGATGTCATCCAGGATGAGATGGCAGAAAGGCATTCAGTGACACGGTCCAGTACAGATAGGGACAAGTCAGGGGAGGATAGGTAGATTTGAGTATCATCTGCGTACAGATGATACTGAAAACCAAAAGAGCTGATTAGTTTACCAAGAGATGAGGTATAGATAGAGAAAAGCAGAGGACCCAAGACTGAGCCTTGCGGTACTCCAACTGAAAGAGGTAGCGAAGAGGAGGTAGATTCAGAGAAGCGAACACTGAAGGAGCGATTAGATAGGTACGATAGGAACCAAGAAAGGGCTGTGTCTTGAAGACCTAGGGATTGTAGTGTCTGTATGAGAAGAGAGTGGTCTACAGTGTCAAAAGCAGCAGATAGATCTAGAAGAATAAGTAGTGAGTAGTGGCCTTTAGACTTCGTAGTGACCAAATCATTAACCACTTTAGTCAGTGCCGTCTCTGTGGAATGTTGGGAACGGAAGCCTGACTGAAGTGGGTCCAACAAAGTGTATGAGTTAAGAAAGTGTGTGAGGCGAGTGTAGGCAAGTCTCTCAAGTAGCTTAGAGAGACAAGGGAGCTGAGAGATAGGGCGGTAGTTTGAGAGAGCATTAGGGTCAGAATTTTGATTCTTTAAAATGGGAGTAATCACTGCATGCTTGAAGAGTGAAGGAAAAATACCAGTAGAGAGAGAGAGAGAGAGAGATTACAGATGTTAGTTAAGGTAGGGATGAGCACCAGAGACAGAGCTTTACTTATTTGTGAGGGTAAAGGATCAAGAGGAGAGGTAGTAGAGAAGCAGGATGAGAAGAGTGATGATACTTCATCTTAATTTGTGGGATCAAATGAAGAAAGAGTGCCAGAGGGTTCAGGTAAAGAACGGAGCAGGTCACTGGCTGCCGAAGAGCATACCATTTCATCTCGGATCTTCTCAATCTTCTCCTTGAAGTAGGAAGCAAGATCCTGTGCCGTGATAGTGGCTGGTGGGGTAGGTGCGGGAGGATTCAGAATTGATTTAAATGTATTAAAGAGTCGTTTGGGGTTAGAGGCTTGAGCAGAGATAAGAGTTTGGAAATATGTTTGTTTGGCAGTGTCCAGGGCATTTTTATAAGAATGGTAGACAGTCTTATATGTGAGGAAGTCACTTGAAATACGAGATTTACGCCACTGACGTTCAAGTTTTCGTGTGAGTTTTTGTAGTTGTCTTGTTAATTTGGAGTGCCATGGTTGACATCTAGGCCTACGTGGAGTGTGATGGGTAGCTGGAGCCACTTCATCAAGGGCTAGTTCTAGAGTCTCATTAAGGTGTGATACAGCCATCTCATGAGAGGTGAATGCAGAAATAGGTGAAAGCAGTTGTTGGAGTGAAGTGGAAAGTTCTTGAAGATTAATGGTGTTAATATTTCTGCGGGTTTGAGGAAGATTGGAGGACTTCCGCAACACAGGGTTTGAATTAACAGAGGAGAGCATGCAGGTGATAAGGTTGTGATCTGAGAGGGGGAAAGGAGTGTTAGTGAGTTCAGAGACGGAGCATAGTCTGGTGAATACTAGATCAAGGCAGTGGCCCGCCTGATGAGTAGAGGAGTCAGTCCATTGGGAGAGGCCAAGAGAGGAGGTTAGAGAGAGTAGTTTGGAGGCATGCGCAGCAGATTTTGGACAATCAATAGCAATATTAAAATCACCCATGATAATGGTGGAGATGTCAGAGGATAGGAAGTGAGGAAGTGAGGGAGCCAGGCAGAAAAATCTTCCAAAAATTGTTTTGGATGCCCAGGTGGGCGGTAGATAGCTGCAACACGCAGAGAGAAAGGAGAGTAAACCCTAATGGAATGTACTTCAAATGATGTAAATGTGAGTGATGGAACCTGTGGTAGAACAGTATATGCAAAAGATTGGGAAAGTAAAAGTCCAACTCCTCCTCCTTTATGGTTATCGGGTCTGGAGGTGTGTGTAAAGTGGAGACCACCATGTGCCAGTGCTGCAGGGGAGGCTGTGTCAGATTGTGTGAGCCAGGTTTCTGTTACAGCCAGCAGATTGATGTTGTTGGATATGAAGAGGTCATGGATGGATGTTAATTTGTTACAAACAGAGCGTGCATTCCATAAGGCACATTTTAGTGATCTGCAGGGTGATGGAAGACATGTGATGTTTATGAGGTTTCTATGTTGCTGTGAATCAGGTGAATGTGAGTGATGCAAGTGGCTGGGTCCTGGATTTGGTGAAATGTCACCTGCTATCAGAATGTTCTCCTAAAATGAAATTAACTGTTAGCAAATTGTGTCCAATTCCAAAATCGTATGAAACATTTGATGCTCGCATTAAAGAAAACCTTTATGGATTGAATTCCAATCCAGGTGTTATCTGTGTGGAGTTTGTATGTTCTCTCGGTGTGGTTTATGTACTGAGCCTTGGAGAGGGATAAAGTGGACGGAGATAACCAGCCAATCAGCTTCTAACTGCCGTGTTACAGGCTGGGTTTAAAAATGATAGTTAAGAGCTGATTGGCTGGTACTTTATCTCTCTCTACTTTATTTCTGTCCAAGGCTTAGTGCACCTCCCCTATAGTCTACTTTGTCTATGTCTGTACAGTGTTAATAATAAATAACAATGGTGTATTTACCATTAAAGTACTAATTATGATGAATTAAAACGCACGTCTTTCCCTTTAAAAAATCAAACGGGAATCTGCTTTCATACTGCGGACAAATTGCAAATATGTAATACGTAATGCAGCAGCCACGTAATAATAATAATAATAATAATAATAATAATAATAATCATGATAGTAGTAATAATAAGAATTTACTTACCGATAATTCTATTTCTCGTAGTCCGTAGTGGATGCTGGGGACTCCGTCAGGACCATGGGGAATAGCGGCTCCGCAGGAGACAGGGCACAAAAGTAAAAGCTTTAGGATCAGGTGGTGTGCACTGGCTCCTCCCCCTATGACCCTCCTCCAAGCCTCAGTTAGGATACTGTGCCCGGACGAGCGTACACAATAAGGAAGGATTTTGAATCCCGGGTAAGACTCATACCAGCCACACCAATCACACTGTACAACCTGTGATCTGAACCCAGGTAACAGCATGATAACAGCGGAGCCTCTGAAAAGATGGCTCACAACAATAATAACCCGATTTTTGTAACAATAACTATGTACAAGTATTGCAGACAATCCGCACTTGGGATGGGCGCCCAGCATCCACTACGGACTACGAGAAATAGAATTATCGGTAAGTAAATTCTTATTTTCTCTAACGTCCTAAGTGGATGCTGGGGACTCCGTCAGGACCATGGGGATTATACCAAAGCTCCCAAACGGGCGGGAGAGTGCGGATGACTCTGCAGCACCGAATGAGAGAACTCCAGGTCCTCCTCAGTCAGGGTGTGCCCCTGACCAAGTATTAGCTCGGCAAAGTTGTAAAGCCGAGAGCCCTCGGGCAGCCGCCCAAGATGAGCCCACCTTCCTTGTGAAATGGGCATTTACATATTTTGGCTGTGGCAGGCCTGCCACAGAATGTGCAAGCTGAATTGTACTACACATCCAACTAGCAATCGTCTGCTTAGAAGCAAGAGCACCCAGTTTGTTGGGTGCATACAGGATAACAGCAAGTCAGTTTTCCTGACTCCAGTCGTCCTGGAAACCGATATTTTCAGGGCCCTGACAACATCTAGCAACTTGGAGTCCTCCAAGTCCCTAGTAGCCGCAGGTACCACAATAAGCTGGTTCAGGTGAAACGCTGACACCACCTTAGGGAGAAACTGGGGACGAGTCCGCAGCTCTGCCCTGTCCGAATGGACAATCAGATATGGGCTTTTGTGAGACAAAGCCGCCAATTCCGACACTCGCCTGGCCGAGGCCAGGGCCAACATCATGGTCACTTTCCATGTGAGATATTTCAAATCCACAGATTTGAGCGGTTTAAACCAATGTGATTTTAGGAATCCCAGAACTACGTTGAGATCCCACAGTGCCACTGGAGGCACAAAAGGGGGTTGTATATGCAGTACTCCCTTGACAAACTTCTGGACTTCAGGAACTGAAGCCAATTCTTCTGGAAGAAAATCGACAGGGCCGAAATTTTAACCTTAATGGACCCCAATCTGAGGCCCATAGACACTCCTGTTTGCAGGAAATGCAGGAATCGACCGAGTTGAAATTTCTTCGTGGAGCCTTCCTGGCCTCACACCACGCAACATATTTTCGCCACATGTGGTGATAATGTTGTGCGGTCACGTCCTTCCTGGCTTTGACCAGGGTAGGAATGACCTCTTCCGGAATGCCTTTTTCCCTTAGGATCCGGCGTTCAACCGCCATGCCGTCAAACGCAGCCGCGGTAAGTCTTGGAACAGACATGGTACTTGCTGAAACAAGTCCCTTCTTAGCGGCAGAGGCCATGAGTCCTCTGTGAGCATCTCTTGAAGTTCCGGGTACCAAGTCCTTCTTGGCCAATCCGGAGCTACGAGTATAGTTCTTACTCCTCTACGTCTTATAATTCTCAATACCTTGGGTATGAGAAGCAGAGGAGGTAAGACATACACCGACTGGTACACCCACGGTGTTACCAGAACGTCCACAGCTATTGCCTGAGGGTCTTTTGACCTGGCGCAATACTTGTCCAGTTTTTTGTTCAGGCGGGACGCCATCATGTCCACCTTTGGTCTTTCCCAACGGTTCACAATCATGTGGAAGACTTCCCGATGAAGTCCCCACTCTCCCGGGTGGAGGTTGTGCTGAGGAAGTCTGCTTCCCAGTTGTCCACTCCCGGAATGAACACTGCTGACAGTGCTATCACATGATTTTCCGCCCAGCGAAAAATCCTTGCAGTTTCTGCCATTGCCCTCCTGCTTCTTGTGCCGCCCTGTCTGTTTACGTGGGCGACTGCCGTGTTGTTGTCCCACTGGATCAATACCGGCTGACCTTGAAGCAGAGGTCTTGCTAAGCTTAGAGCATTGTAAATTGCCCTTAGCTCCAGTATATTTATGTGGAGAAAAGTCTCCAGACTTGATCACACTCCCTGGAAATTTTTTCCTTGTGTGACTGCTCCCCAGCCTCTCAGGCTGGCCTCCGTGGTCACCAGCATCCAATCCTGAATGCCGAATCTGCGGCCCTCTAGAAGATGAGCACTCTGTAACCACCACAGGAGAGACACCCTTGTCCTTGGAGATAGGGTTATCCGCTGATGCATCTGAAGATGCGATCCGGACCATTTGTCCAGCAGATCCCACTGAAAAGTTCTTGCGTGGAATCTGCCGAATGGAATCGCTTCGTAATAAGCCACCATTTTTCCCAGGACTCTTGTGCAATGATGCACTGACACTTTTCCTGGTTTTAGGAGGTTCCTGACTAGCTCGGATAACTCCCTGGCTTTCTCCTCCGGGAGAAACACCTTTTTCTGGACTGTGTCCAGAACCATCCCTAGGAACAGCAGACGTGTCGTCGGAAACGGCTGCGATTTTGGATATTTAAAATCCACCCGTGCTGTCGTAGAACTACTTGAGATAGTGCTACTCCGACTTCCAACTGTTCTCTGGACCCTGCCCTTATCAGGAGATCGTCCAAGTAAGGGATAATTAAGACGCCTTTTCTTTGAAGAAGAATCATCATTTCGGCCATTACTTTGGTAAAGACCCGGGGTGCCGTGGACAATCCAAACGGCAGCGTCTGAAACTGATAGTGACAGTTCCGTACCACGAACCTGAGGTACCCTTGGTGAGAAGGGCAATTTGGGACATGGAGGTAAGCAACCTTGATGTCCAGGGACACCCTATTGGTTCGCTATCACTGCTCTGAGTGACTCCATCTTGATTTGAACCTTTGTATGTAAGTGTTCAAAGATTATCCATTTAGAATAGGTCTCACCGAGCCGTCCGGCTTCAGTACCACAATATAGTGTGGAATAATACCCCTTTCCTTGTTGTAGGAGGGGTACTTTGATTATCACCTGCTGGGAATACAGCTTGTGAATTGTTTCCAATACTGCCTCCCTGTCGGAGGAAGACGTTGGTAAAACAGACATCAGGAGCCTGCGAGGGGGAGACGTCTCGAATTTCCAATCTGTACCCCTGGGATACTACTTGTAGGATCCAGGGGTCCACTTGCGAGTGAACCCACTACGCGCTGAAACTCTTGAGACGACCCTCCACCGCACCTGAGTCCGCTTGTACGGCCCCCGCGTCATGCTGAGGACTTAGTAGAAGCGGTGGAGGGCTCTGTTCCTGGGAATGGGCTGCCTGCTGCAGTCTTCTTCCCTTTCCTCTATCCCTGGGCAGATATGACTGGCCTTTTGCCCGCTTGCCCTTATGGGGACGAAAGGACTGAGGCTGAAAAGACGGTGTCTTTTTCTGCTGAGATGTGACTTGGGGTAAAAAAAAAAAAAAAAAGGTGGATTTTCCAGCTGTTGCCGTGGCCACCAGGTCCGATGGACCGACCCCAAATAACTCCTCCCCTTTATACGGCAATACTAATATGTGCCGTTTGGAATCTGCATCACCTGACCACTGTCGTGTCCATAAACATCTTCTGGCAGATATGGACATCGCACTTACTCTTGATGCCAGAGTGCAAATATCCCTCTGTGCATCTCGCATATATAGAAATGCATCCTTTAAATGCTCTATAGTCAATAAAATACTGTCCCTGTCAAGGGTATCAATATTTTCAGTCAGGGAATCCGACCAAGCCACCCCAGCGCTGCACATCCAGGTTGAGGCGATCGCTGGTCGCAGTATAACACCAGTATGTGTGTATATACCTTTTTAGGATATTTTCCAGCCTCTCAGCTGGCTCCTTGAGGGCGGCCCTATCTGGAGATGGTACCGCCACTTGTTTTGATAAGCGTGTGAGCGCCTTATCCACCCTAAAGGGTGTTTCTGGCGGGAAAAGGTATACCGCCAATAATTTTCTATCGGGGGAAACCCACTCATCATCACACACTTCATTTAATTTATCTGATTCAGGAAAAACTACAGGTAGTTTTTTCACACCCCACATAATACCCTTCTTTGTGGTACTTGTAGTATCAGAAATATGTAACACCTCCTTCATTGCCCTTAACATGTAACGTGTGGCCCTAAAGGAAAATACGTTTGTTTCTTCACCGTCGACACTGGAGTCAGTGTCCGTGTCTGTGTCGACCGACTGAGGTAAATGAGCGTTTTACAGCCCCTGACGGTGTTTGAGACGCCTGGACAGGTACTAATTTGTTTGCCGGCCGTCTCATGTCGTCAACCGACCTTGCAGCGTGTTGACATTATCACGTAATTCCTTAATTAAGCCATCCATTCCGGTGTCGACTCTCTAGAGAGTGACATCACCATTTCAGGCAATTGCTCCGCCTCCTCACCAACATCGTCCTCATACATGTCGACACACACGTACCGACACACAGCACACACACAGGGAATGCTCTGATAGAGGACAGGACCCCACTAGCCCTTTGGGGAGACAGAGGGAGAGTTTGCCAGCACACACCAAAAACGCTATAATTATACAGGGACAACCTTTATATAAGTGTTTTTCCCTTATAGCATTTTAATATATATATACATATCGCCAAATAAGTGCCCCCCCTCTCTGTTTTAACCCTGTTTCTGTAGTGCAGTGCAGGGGAGAGCCTGGGAGCCTTCCCACCAGCATTTCTGTGAGGGAAAATGGCGCTGTGTGCTGAGGAGAATAGGCCCCGCCCCCTTTTCGGCGGGCTTCTTCTCCCGTTTTTCTGAGACCTGGCAGGGGTTAAATACATCCATATAGCCCCCAGGGGCTATATGTGATGTATTTTTAGCCAGAATAAGGTACTATCATTGCTGCCCAGGGCGCCCCCCCCCAGCGCCCTGCACCCTCAGTGACCGCTGCTATGAAGTGTGCTGACAACAATGGCGCACAGCTGCAGTGCTGTGCGCTACCTTATGAAGACTGAAGAGTCTTCTGCTGCCGGTTTCTGGACCTCTTCACTTTTCGGCATCTGCAAGGGGGTCGGCGGCGCGGCTCCGGGACGAACCCCAGGGTGAGACCTGTGTTCCGACTCCCTCTGGAGCTAATGGTGTCCAGTAGCCTAAGAAGCCAATCCATCCTGCACGCAGGTGAGTTCACTTCTCTCCCCTAAGTCCCTCGTAGCAGTGAGCCTGTTGCCAGCAGGACTCACTGAAAATAAAAAACCTAACAAAACTTTTACTCTAAGCAGCTCTTTAGGAGAGCCACCTAGATTGCACCCTTCTCGGCCGGGCACAAAATCTTAACTGAGGCTTGGAGGAGGGTCATAGGGGGAGGAGCCAGTGCACACCACCTGATCCTAAAGCTTTTACTTTTGTGCCCTGTCTCCTGCGGAGCCGCTATTCCCCATGGTCCTGACGGAGTCCCCAGCATCCACTTAGGACGTTAGAGAAACATAATAATAATAATTATTATTATTATTATTATTATAATGATCGTATCAGTGGGAAGGCATGAGACACTGAGCCAATCAGAAGCAACTGCTTTTTGTATGATTAACATCAATCTGTATAAGTCTAGCTGTTGCCCATAGCAACCAATCAAATTGCAGCTGTCATATTCTAGTACAGTCTGTAAAATAGCTAGAATCTGACTGGCTGCTATGGGCAACCTCACCGCTTTAGAGCAGGCCTGGCCAGCCTGTGGCTCTCCAGCTGTTGTGAAACTACAAGTCCCAGCATGCCCTAGCACAGTTTTGCTATTAGGGTATGCTAAAACTGGTGCAGGGCATGCTGGGATGTGTAGTTTCACAGCAGCTGGAGAGCCACAGGTTGGCCAGGCCTGCTTTAGAGGGTTCAATACATTTTATTTACAGTGCACCAATGAGGTCATTGAGCTCTCTTACATGGTATTCCCATTTCAGTAGTTGGAGATGCATGAAGCCGCATAAAAGGGATCCAGAGTGCCCTGTACATGATGTCATGATGTAGCGCAGAGGGGGCGGGGGCGCTGGTAGCGATAAATGCAGCACTGCTCGGCTGCACAGACTGCAGGGTTCCTGTCTGGAGAGCCCTAAGTACAGTCCAGGCGGCAGTGCAGCAGGTATACTGACAGCAGGGTGGCGTTCCAGGCACCTGCAAACCAGAAGTATGGGCTGTGGGGCAGCGCCTCTATCGCACCCAGCGCTCTGTGCCGCGGCACCGCTAGCACACCCCTAGTTACGGCCCTGGGCACATGCAGACTGCCGCAGAATAAGGGTAACTGCATCACTGCAATCAGCCCATGCTCTGCATGCACCTCCTTCCCCGGTGATAATCCCCCGCACCTCTACGCCACAGCCCCCAGGACAAAGTTATATTTTCCTAATTCAAACAGGAGACGGAAAATGTCACACGGTGGCATCTGTGCTTCTGTCTAATTAATCCGCAGCCAAGTGAACATCAGTAATGATTTACTAACACTGTCATCTCCCTGACCTTTCTGTGTGCTATCCGGAGCGGATTGGATGTAACTCTGAATAACAGATGCATCTTTGGTGTTTGCACACTGTAAGAGTAGCAGTTTACATCTGCTTTCCCTGTTGTACCCGCACATAGGAGGTCATCCCCAGTTGTTCGCTCGGTAAAAATCTTCGCATTGCAGCGATTTTCCGCTCAATGCGCATGCGCAATGTCCGCACTGCGACTGCGCCAAGTAAATTTGCTATGCACTTAGGAATTTTACTCACGGCATTTTCATCATTCTGGCGATCGTAATGTGATTGACAGGAAATGGGTGTTACTGGGCGGAAACAGGCCGTTTTATGGGCGTGTGGGAAAAAACGCTACCATTTCCGGAAAAAACGCAGGAGTGGCTGGAGAAACGGGGGAGTGTCTGGGCGAACGCTGGGTGTGTTTGTGACGTCAAAACAGGAACGACAAGCACTGAAGTGATCGCAGATGCCGAGTAAGTCTGGAGCCACTCAGAAACTGCTACGAGGTGTGTAATCGCAATATTGCGAATACATCGTTCGCATTTTTAAGATGCTAAGATTCACTCCCAGTAGGCGGCGGCTTAGCATGAGCAAATCTGCTAAAATCCGCTTGCGAGCGAACAACTCGGAATGACCTCCATAATGTAGTATACAATGTGATTTCTAGATGGTATCCGTTCAGCTGGTCGACCATGTTATAGTCGACAGTCATTAGGTCGACCACTATTGGTCGACATTGACATGGTCGACATGGACACATGGTCGACGCATGAAAATGGTCGACACATGAAAAGGTCGACATGAGTTTTTGTAACTTTTTTCTTTTGGGGAACTTTTCCATACTTTACGATCCATGTGGATGCGAAGCGAGCACTAATTGGGGTTTCCCGTCACTTTACGCAAAAAACAACACCAAAAAAAAAGTTAAAAAACTCATGTTGACCTTTTCATGTGTCGACCTTTCATGTGTCGACCATTTTCTTGTGTCGACCATGTGTCCATGTCGACCATGTCAATGTCAAACAATAGTGGTCGACCTAATGACTGTCGACCATAACATGGTCGACCATTCATACCGGAACCTTTTTAGATGACGCAAAGAGTCGTCGCTGTGATCGTCACTGGAATGATGCAGCCAATCGCAGTGCAGGTGCTGCAGGACACACAGAGCAGGGGAATATCCGCATAATGATCATCAATGGCTTATGTCCGTTATACGCGGCCGGCGCTGGGATTGCGGTGGCAGATTCTTCTCGCTTTGCGTTTTTTAAATGACTTTTGTTTTGTATATGAATGATCTGTGATTTACTCATTAGGTACATTGAAGCATTGGTTCCATTAAGGTTCAATGGTTTTCTTGTATAGAGTTCATCTAGCTTGGGGGTAATGGAATACTACAGCTGCAGGGGGGCACAGAGGCCTACAGCCTCTACAGTGTTACAGACCTTGCAGAAAGGGAATGTTTATATACTTTGTTATCCTAATCCTATTATACATTCCTCTCTGCATGAAGGGTATGCCCCTTGTGTATCTAAGCTAATGATGAGATGCACATGGACCAGGTCTTCAAGATTACAGCTGTCAGCTTCACAGTAGTCCTGGCCCCTATGGCCTTCCTGCCTGGGAGCTAACCAAGCACAGGACATTGGGGTTTTGCACCTTGGGTGATGAAGAGTTTGGGCATCCTTGTGACAGAAAGGTGAAATGACCAATCACTGCTCCTCACTCAATATAGTGTTGCTATCACACATTCCAAGACTCTTCAGCTGAAGGGGGCTACAAAGGGGGCTTGTAAGCAAGGACAGCAGTCAGCAGTGACTGTAGCAAATCACTATGAAATGAGTGGAGAGAGATCTGTCCTAGTTTAGCAACCTCCTTGGTGCCTCCTTGACAGCTGGAGCCCAGAGGCCAGTGCTTCCACTGTCTCCAGGAGTTACGCCACTGACTGAGTGTGCTCCAGGAGTAAGTTAGTGACCACACTATACTGGGGAAATAGTACAAATACAGGATTCTCCTTAGCCGCCAACTTAGAATACTACCTATATGGTTTGGGGTGGCTCATGTCCCTTTCAACACGAAGACATAAGTACATATGGGATAAACAAAGGAGGTGCAGACATAGGGGAATGTGTGCCTTGCTCGTCAGAACTTTAAAGTTTGGAGGGCAGGAAAAAGCAGAGACTACAGGGGCTATTGGGACACAAGCAGCCAATCTAGAGGGAGCAGTATCAGAGGGGGGTAGGTTGTAGTGAAGAGGTGGGTTTTGAAGCAGAGCAGGATAAATTGTGGAGGGGGGGGGGGAGGAGTGGTTATTAGAGGGGCATAGGTAAGCGGTGGAACAGATAGGCTGATCTTGGATGCATCTCATGGCAAGGTCAGAGATGTTTGGAGAGGACAATTTGGTAATCAGGGGCTAAGGGGGAGATTTACTAAGCAGTGATAAACGTGGAGAAGTGAGCCAGTGGAGAAGTTGCCCATGGCAACCAATCAGCTGCTCTGTATACTGTTATAGTATGCAAATTATAAATTTTACATCAATGCTGATTGGTTGCCATGGGCAACTTCTCCACTGGCTCACTTCTCCACTTTTATAACTGCTTAGTAAATGTCCCCCTAAGAGAGAAGTGGGTACAAATTACTTGGGACCTAAACTCAATGCCCCCCCCCCCCCCCCCCCCATGAAATTGCCACCACACCCCCGCCCCCCTTTACCCCTGGCGTGGCGCGCACCATGGTTATGTATATGCCCAGGAGTCATAACTTTTCCTCCATCAGCAGCTATGCCCCCACCTGCTCCCGAAGTTTCGGCGGCCTTGCTGGGAAGAGCTTTGTACATGAATAGGAGCAGCTGAAACTGAATTCTGTAGGGAATTGTGAATCAGGGAAGTGATTTGCAGTGTGCGAAGCCCAACTAGCAGCCGGATGCATATCTATGCACAATTAGGTGAATCCAGATATGATGCACTGAATAAATTATAGCAAAAGATGAAAATATCCCACGGCTCAGTCTGAAAGCTCTTGATCCGCTTGGACAGAATGTCTGCCTATGTAAATGTCTGCAAGCATTCCATACCTGTGTATCTCAAAATCGCAAATCTGCTTTAGGCTGAAAGCGTCAGGGCATTTACTAAAGCTTCAGGAACCTGTGTTACAATATGTACAGTGCCTGCTACACTGAAAGCCAATATAATACAGGAGATGGGTGCACCTAGCATCCGATACATTCACAGCTGCGCTATTACCCGTGAGGGAGAGAGCGGAAATATTGAAGCGTTGATATACTGTGTATGCAGCTGCAGTATTGATGTACTCCCAACTTCATTACGATGAAATCACTATATTTAAACGGAAATTATACCTCCAAGCCAGTTACGCATAATTAGAATTAATGTTTGAAGAAGGTACAATATCTCACTGCAGCTCCCCCCATCAGCGCAATTCTCCCCTCCGATCAGCCTTTGCCAGGACTCCATATAATGTGCGCACAGGTTCAGCTGTCACATGCTCACTAACGTACAAATAGAACGGACCGAGCAGCTACCATTTACCTAAACATTCTATAAAATGCCTGCTAGAAACTGGTTGCTATGGGAAACATAGAAGGTTTCATAAATCTCCCACCCAGTGTTATTCCTGATTGTGGAGGAGACGTCTGAAGCCTTGAAGAGAGATAAAGTTGAGAGAGATGAAGGCCCAGATTTATCAAGCTTTGGAGAGTGATAAATGGCACAGTGATAAAGAATCAGCTCCCGGCTATCATTTTTCAAACACTGCGTGTAACATGGCAGTTAGGTGCTGATTGGCTGATACGTCATCTCTCTCCACTTATTCTCTCCAAGCTTTGATAAATCTCACTCTGTATCTCTCTCCACTTTGGGGTATATTCAATTGAAGTCGGATCCATTCCGACATGCATTTATCAGAAAGGATCCGACAAGGGCTATTCAATGGGCATCTCAATCCGACTTAAAAAAAAAGTCTGATTGAGATGAGGGAGCGGAGATGGGGGAGAGCCGCGGGGAGACGGAGGAGAGCAGCGCTACAGCAGCGCTCCAGCAAGCGAAGCAGGAGGATGTGTCACAGCCGGCGCTCACGGCAGCGTCCACCTAGCTCCAGCAAGCGAAGTCTCCCTCCGACCTAAAAAAGTCGAAAACTGCCGTCTTTCCGACAGACGACAGCTTTCGACTTCAATTGAATATACCCCTTAATCTCTCTCCAAGGCTTGATACATCTCCGCCGGTGTGAGAAAATTGAGAAGCGGGTGTGGTAATTGAGTTTGGTCAGGTAGTAGATTCTTGAAAAGTGGGTACGGCGATTTTGTGGGGTCAGCCAGAGTGGTAACATCATGTCCTGTACACACTCACACTTACATAACCGCAAACAATGAACAACGTACCTTATACTGTTCGAAAAATAGCAAACGACGCGGCTTTCTACATTATATGACTGTAGACTGCATACTAATTTCAGAGTTACCCTTATTTCTCAATCCTCTACAGGGACACGTTACCACTGAGCCACTGCAACTGTATGGACTAGAGCAGTGGTTCTAAACTCCAGTTTCTGTAATCACGTACAGGTGAGTTAATCTATATTGCCGAGTCAGTAATGATCCCACCTGCTGCAGCAGACAGAAATACTCATAACATGAGCTGAGGTTGAGAGCCAACGGTCTAGATCAGTGGTTCTCTAACTCAGTCTTCCAGCTACCCTAAGGGGTAAATGCAATAGGTTGCAACTTGCAGGTATCGCTGAGATCCCAGAGAGTCTACACAATGAGCCTAATCCAGACCTGATCGCAGCAGCAAATTTGTTAGCTAATGGGCAAAACCATGAGCAGTGCAGGTGGGGCAGATGTAACATGTGCAGAGAGAGTTAGATTTGGGTGGAGTGTGTTCAAACTGAACTCTAAATTGCAGGGTAAAAATAAAGCAGCCAGTATTTACCCTGCACAGAAACAATATAACCCACCCAAATCTAACTCTCTCTGCACGTTATATCTGCCACACCTGCAGTGCACATGGGGGGTTATTCCGAGTTGATCGCTCGCTAGTTACTTTTAGCAGCCGTGCAAACGCATAGTCGCCAGCCGTGCAAACGCATAGTCGCCGCCCACGGGGGAGTGTATTTTCGCTTTGCAAGAGTGCGAACGCCTGTGCAGCTGCGTAGCTCTGGACTTACTCAGCGCTTGCGATCACTTCAGTCTTTTTGGTCCCAGAATTGATGTCAGACACCCGTCCTGCAAACGCCTGGACATGCCTGCGTTTTCCCTACCACTCCCAGAAAAAGGTCAGTTGACACCCATAAATGCCCTCTTCCTGCCAATCTCCTTGCGTTCGGCTGTGCGAATGGATTCTTCGCTAGATACAGCGCACTGCAACGGTGCTCTTTGTTCCCGCATGCTCAGTTTTGTGTTTTTTTTACCTGATCGCTGCGCTGCGAAAATCCGCAGCAAGCAATCAACTCGGAATGACCCCCATGGTTTTGCCCATTTGCTAACAAATTCGCTGCTGCGATCAGGTCTGAATTAGGCCCAATGTTTTAAAGTTGCAATCACCAAGAGCAGGTTGGTTTTGCTTTTTAAATGATTGCTACTTAAAAACATCGGGAATATATATTATCGAATCATTAATAGAGGCAAACGTACATCTTTGGGGCTACTCCAGTTACATCATAGGACGCTCTTTGCATTTGAGTGTTAATATTCTCCAGGAATGGCCCTCATTCCGAGTTGTTCGCTCGCTAGCTGCTTTTAGCAGCATTGCACACGCTAAGCCGCCGCCCTCTGTGAGTGTATCTTAGCTTAGCAGAATTGCTAACGAAAGGTTAGCAGAATTGCGAATAAATCATTCTTAGCAGTTTCTCAGTAGCTCCAGACCTACTCCTAGATTGCGATCAGCTCAGTCCGTTTAGTTCCTGGTTTGACGTCACAAACACGCCCTGCGTTCGGCCAGCCACTCCCCCGTTTCTCCAAACACTCCCGCGTTTTTTCCTGACACGCCTGCGTTTTTTTTGCACACTCCCGGAAAACGCTCAGTTACCACCCAGAAACGCACCTTTCCTGTCAATCATTCACCGATCAGCAGAGCGACTGAAAAGCGCCGCAGGATCCACAGCAAATCTGCGAAGTTTTTAGTTAAATAACTAAGCGCATGCGCAATTAGCAACAAATCGCAGCATAGCGAAAATCGGCAACGAGCGGACATCTCGGAATGACCCCCAATGTCTTTATACTGAGGAAAGTAAGTGATCATCCGCTCTATACACTAAGGAGAACACCATAACAAAATGTAAAACGCGTTACGGACTCAGATTATTTTACATGATGGTGATATATACGTTGCGTGGGTATCAGCAAGTTACAAAGTGTGCAACACCTGTAGCGCCAGACACTGCACCTACGACGCATACAATGAGACATCCTCAGTGCCTGTCTCCCATTAGCGGCACATCCTCGGATACACTCACTGGACGCCATATGACAGAACACATTCCATTAAGCAGTTATTGAAAAACATCCTGTTACAATTGCAATAATTCCCACAACAGTTAATAGAAATATATAGATATGATGCACTCACCCATTACAAGGACTTCCACCCGATCCTCGTTTTTTCCTTCCAGGTCATCGGAGACAGCAACAAGGCAGTAATACAGGCCGCTGTCTCCCCACTGGACAGTGGCAAACTGGAGATCTGCATCTGGAACCCAACAGAAACTGGGGTGAGAGAGGAACCTGAAGGAGGGCAGCAGTCGCTTCATGTACCGGACGTCTGTCATTAATGTGACTTTGAGAGCTGATCCTTTAGCCCACCATATCCCAGATCTCTTCCCACCATTGTATTGTGTTTTATCTTCATTAGCTTACAAGTCAATCATTGTCAATTAGTAAGTTATACTTAATAATTACATTTTAATACTTGCTGATTCTCCCTGGCCTAAGCCCCCATCCCATTTGGACTGGTAGCAGCCGCGAGCCAAGCAGAAGCCAGGTGACCCATAGCCAAAGTGCTCCCAGTTAAACGCGTACTCCAGACCGCTCATCCTAGCGCATCTGTTGCAGGAGACAGAAGTATTCTACTGTGAAACGCGTCAGTGACTGGCAAAGTTCCCCTGTGTTTGGCCTGACTCAGTAATAAAGTGATTTGAATGTATGGAAATTGGAAGGTGATAATGCAGACTGCAAGCCCATATACTAACAACTAGAACCCTTTCCCAGTGCTAATCCCTCCTCTCTCCCATTATAATTCTTCATCCCTGCGGCAAAGGGGCATATTTATCACAATCCGCATGTCAGATGCATTTGTGATGCGATAAATGCACCAAACATTCCCATTGTGGTATTTGAAAATATTGCACAAATGTATTACAATTTGCCTGCAGGGACAGAGCTTGCTCCCTGCGAATCACCTTCCTGCTATTCTAAGGGGACTTTTGCAAAATAACACCCTGAAAGTGACTCCACATTCGTCAGCTACCCCTCCGCTGCGCTCCTACCTCTACTGCCCCCTATGCTCCCGCTGCTCTCCTGCCTCCCCATGATCCTGCTGCGCTCCTACCTCTACTGCCCCCCATGCTTCCGCTGCTCACCTGCCTCTGCTGCCTCCCCATGCTCCTACTGCGCTCCTGCCTCTGCTGCCTCCCCATGCTCCCACTGCTCTCCTGCCTCAGCTGCTTCTCCATGCTCCGGCTGCTCTGCTGCCTCCCCATGCTCCCGCTGCGCTCCTGCCTCTGCTGGCTCCCCATGCTCCCGCTGCTCTCCTGCCTCCCCTATGCTCCCACTGCGCTCCTGCCTCTACTGCCTCCCCTATGCTCCCGCTGCTCTCCTGCCTCAGCTGCTTCTCCATGCTCCTGCTGCGCTCCTGCCTCTGCTGCCTCTTCATGCTACTGCTGTGCTCCTGCCTCCCCATGCTCCTGCTGCGCTCCTGCCTCTGCTGCCTCCCCATGCTCCCGCTGCGCTCCTGTCTCTGCTGTGCTCCTGCCTCTGCTGCCTCCTCATACTCCTACTGCTCTCCTGCCCCTGCTGCCTCCTCATGCTCCCGCTGCTCTCCTGCCTCTGCTGCCTCCTCATGCTCCCGCTGCTCTCCTGCCTCAGCTGCTTCTCCATGCTCCTGCTGCTCTCCTGCCTCAGCTGCTTCTCCATGCTCCTGCTGCTCTCCTGCCTCAGCTGCTTCTCCATGCTCCTGCTGCGCTCCTGCCTCTGCTGCCTCCTCATGCTCCCGCTGCTCTCCTGCCTCAGCTGCTTCTCCATGCTCCTGCTGCTCTCCTGCCTCAGCTGCTTCTCCATGCTCCTGCTGCTCTCCTGCCTCAGCTGCTTCTCCATGCTCCTGCTGCTCTCCTGCCTCAGCTGCTTCTCCATGCTCCTGCTGCGCTCCTGCCTCTGCTGCCTCTTCATGCTACTGCTGTGCTCCTGCCTCCCCATGCTCCTGCTGCGCTCCTGCCTCAGCTGCTTCTCCATGCTCCCGCTGCGCTCCTGTCTCTGCTGTGCTCCTGCCTCTGCTGCCTCCTCATACTCCTACTGCTCTCCTGCCCCTGCTGCCTCCTCATGCTCCCGCTGCTCTCCTGCCTCAGCTGCTTCTCCATGCTCCTGCTGCTCTCCTGCCTCAGCTGCTTCTCCATGCTCCTGCTGCTCTCCTGCCTCAGCTGCTTCTCCATGCTCCTGCTGCGCTCCTGCCTCTGCTGCCTCTTCATGCTACTGCTGTGCTCCTGCCTCCCCATGCTCCTGCTGCGCTCCTGCCTCAGCTGCTTCTCCATGCTCCCGCTGCGCTCCTGTCTCTGCTGTGCTCCTGCCTCTGCTGCCTCCTCATACTCCTACTGCTCTCCTGCCCCTGCTGCCTCCTCATGCTCCCGCTGCTCTCCTGCCTCAGCTGCTTCTCCATGCTCCTGCTGCTCTCCTGCCTCAGCTGCTTCTCCATGCTCCTGCTGCTCTCCTGCCTCTTCTGCCTCCTCATGCTCCCGCTGCGCTCCTTCTTCTGCTGCCTCCCTATGTTCCCACTGTGCTCCTGTTTCCTCATGCTTCGCTGCTCTCCTACCTCTGCTGCCTCCTCATGCTCCCGCTGCGCTCCTTCCTCTGCTGCCTCCCTATGTTCCCACTGCGCTCCTGCCTCTGCTGCCTCCTCATGCTCCCGCTGCTCTCCTGCCTCTGCTGCCTCCTCATGCTCCCGCTGCTCTCCTGCCTCCTCATTCTCCCGCTGCTCTCCTTCCTCTGCTGCCTCACTATGTTCCCACTGCTCTCCTGCCTCCTCATGCTCCCGCTGCGCTCCTGCCTCTGCTGAATCCCCATGCTCCCACTGCTCTCCTGCCTCAGCTGCTTCTCCTTGCTCCTGCTGCCTCCCCATGCTCCCGCTGCTCTCCTGCCTCCCCTATGCTCCCACTGCGCTCCTGCCTCTACTGCCTCCCCTATGCTCCCGCTGTCTCCTGCCTCAGCTGCTTCTCCATGCTCCCGCTGTGCTCCTGCCTCCCCATGCTCCCGCTGCACTCCTATCTCTGCTGTGCTCCTGCCTCTGCTGCCTCCTCATACTCCCACTGCTCTCCTGCCCTTGCTGCCTCCTCATGCTCCTGCTGCTCTCCTGCCTCCATGCTCCCGCTGCTCTCCTGCCTCTGCTGCCTCCTCATGCTCCCACTGCTCTCCTGCCTCTTCATGCTCCCACTGCACTCCTGCCTCTGCTGCCTCCTCATGCTCCCATTGCTCTCCTGCCTCTTCATGCTCCCGCTGCGCTCCTTCCTCTGCTGCCTCCCTATGTCCCCACTGTGCTCCTGCCTCTGCTGCCTCTTCATGCTCCGCTGCTCAACTTCCTCTGCTGCCTCACTATGCTCCCACTGCTCTCCTGCCTCTGCTGCCTCCTCATGCTCCCGCTGCTCTCCTGCCTCTGCTGCCTCCCCATACTCCTGCAGTGCTCCTGCCTCCTCATGCTCCCGCTGCTCTCCTGCCTCTGCTGCCTTCCCATACTCCTGCAGTGCTCCTGCCTCTGCTGCCTCCTCATGCTCCCACTGCTCTCCTGCCTCCTCATGCTCCCGCTGTGCTCCTTCCTCTGCTGCCTCCCTATGTTCCCACTGCTCTCCCTCCTCTGCTGCCTCCCTATGTTCCCACTGCGCTCCTGCCGCCCCATGCTCCCACTGCGCTCCTTCCTCTGCTGCCCCCTTATGTTCCCACCGCTCTTCTGCCTCCCTATGCTCCCGCTGCGCCCCTTCCTCTGCTGCCTCCCTATGTTCCCACTGCGCTCCTGCCGCCCCATGCTCCCGCTGCGCTCCTGCCTCTGCTACCCCCCTATGTTCCCACTGCGCTCCTGCCTCTGCTGCCTCCTCATGCTCCTGCTGCACTCCTGCCTCTGCTGCTTCTCCATGCTCCCGCTGCACTCCTGCCTCTACTGCTTCTCCATGCTCCCACTGCGCCCCTGCCTCTGCTGCTTCTCCATGCTCCCGCTGCGGTCCTGCCTCTGCTGCTTCTTAATGCTCCCGCTGCGCTCCTTCCTCTGCTGCCTCCCCATGCTCCCGCTGCGCTGCTTCCTCTGCTGCCCCCCTATGCTCATGCTGCACTCCTGCCTCTGCTGCCCCCCTATGCGCCCGCTGCGCTCCTGCCTCTGCTGCTTCTCCATGCTCCCGCTGCGCTCCTGCCTCTGCTGCTTCTCCATGCTCCCGCTGCGCTCCTGCCTCTGCTGCCTCCTCATGCTCCCGCTGCTCTCCTGCCTCTGCTGCCTCATGCTCCCGCTGCGCTCCTGCCTCCCCATGCTCCCACTGCTCTCCTGCCTTTGCTGCCCCTCTATGCTCCCGCTGCGCTCCTGCCTCTGCCTCCTCCTCATGCTCCCACTGCTCTCCTGCCTCTGCTGCCCCCCTATGCTCCCGCTGCGCTCCTCTCCTGACCCTCCCCCTAGTTATAATAGAAAGCTCTGTCCCGGCACCCGAATAGTAATACATTCCTGCAATATTCTGTATAGAGAGTGTGGGTGAATTTTTCAATCGCATCTGAAGTATGGATTGTGATAAATTGTCCCCCAATATTTCTACACATACAGTGGTACATCGTGCTGTGTGTACGGGTGGTCAGCACACTTGCTGCAGGGTCCGCCGGTGACTGACTTCTCATCTGGGCTGGCACATTTAAATGCCCGCCCAGTTGTGACGTAAGGCACAACACATATTGGGCGGACGATTGGTAAGTGTGTATGCGTTTACCAATCATCAGACAGGTCAGCGGATCGGCCAGGTGTGTACCCAGCATAAGAGACATCCTGAGAGGTGTCAGTGTGGGCAGAGACTGTCCATCTCTCAGTACCAAGTAGGGCAGGATACAGAGGGGGAAATGTATCAAACCTCCTACAGAGTGGAGAAGTGGGCGAGGAGGAGAAACCGTAAAAACTGATCAGCTTCAAACCAGCACAGGCGGCTATAAATGGGACAAGTTAAATTAATAACACAATTGCATGAGACGGGACTCTGAAATGAAATTGTCACTCTTTCCAGCACAGCCATAGGGTTCTATGTACTAAGCCAGTGGTTCTCAAACTCGGTCCTCAGGACCCCACACAGTGCATGTTTTGCAGGTAACCCAGCAAGTGCACAGGTGTATTAATTACTCACTGACACATTTTAAAAGGTCCACAGGTGGGGCTAATTATGTCACTTGTGATTCTGTGAGGAGACCTGCAAAACGTGCACTGTGTGGGGTCCTGAGGACCGAGTTTGAGAACCTGTGTACTAAGCCTTGGATGGAGATAAAGTGGACTGAGATAAACAGATGTATTAAGCTGGAGAAGGCATAAGGAAGTGATAAAGCAGTGATAAGTGCAAGGTGATAAATGCACCAGCCAATCAGTTCCTAACTGTCAGGCTGTTTGCTGGGTTTGAAAAATGACAGTTGGGAGCTGGGTGGTTGGTACAATGGGGCAGATGAATTAACCTGGAGAAGGCATAAGGAAGTGATAAACTAGTGATAAGTGCAAGGTGATAAAAGCACCAGCCAATCAGCTAACTGTCAATTTGCATATTGGAGCGGATTGGCTGGTGCGTTTATCACCTTGCACTTATCACTGGTCTATCACTTCCTTATACCTTCTCCAAGTTAATACATCTGCCCCAATGTACCAACCACCCAGCTCCCAACTGTCATTTTTCAAACCCAGCATACGGCCTGACAGTTAGGAGCTGATTGGCTGATACTTTATCTCCGTTCACTTTATCTCCATCCAAGTCTTAGTAAATAGACCCCATAATCTATTTACAAGGCGTTCCGCCTCTTTCCAGTTCTATCCCTCAAGAGTAGGCGCAGATTAATTAGTTTACTGGTGATTGCGCCAGACGGATAATTAGAAGCATTTGACAGAGGGGAACGTTCTTTACACTTTGCCACTTTTGTAATTGTCCTTTACCGTGTTATTCCTCTCAGTATTAATAAGATCTTTCCTACGTCATAACAATTCCCATACAGTGAGAAACATTATTGCTGCATAAAACACAAACGTCTTCAAAGAAACTAACAATATCTCTACACGTCTTTTACACTTTCAATTAGCAATCTGAGTACAATAAAATAGTCCGTGAACAACGAGCGGCAATGAAAATAATTATGATAAAGCCGACATGAGCTTATAAAAGTCAACAAAATAATTGCTGCGTTAAAAAGTATACATCAGGCTGAGTGACAGCGACATAAAATTTGGTGACAGTTCTTAAGTGTCTGGCCACACGCAGTGACACTATGTAAAGCCATCGGCGATGGTAATGATATTCCTGGCTCTGCGCCCGATAGGGGAAATAAAGTTTTTACGGTGCAGCATTCACTGGAACTTCGGTTCATCTGGCCGGCTGGATAACGCTGGGTATATATACTGCTTGTGACCATGGGGGTCATTCTGAGTTGTTCGCTCGCAAGCTGCTTTTAGCAGCTTTGCACACGCTAAGCCGCCGCCTACTGGGAGTGAATCTTAGCTTATCAAAATTGCGAACGAAAGATTCGCAATATTGCGAAAAGACTTCCCTGTGCAGTTTCTGAGTAGCTCGAGACTTACTCTTCCAGTGCGATCAGTTCAGTGCTTGTCGTCCCTGGTTTGACGTCACAAACACACCCAGCGTTTGCCCAGACACTCCTCCGTTTCTCCAGCCACTCCCGCGTTTTTCCCAGAAACGGTAGCGTTTTTTCACACACTCCCATAAAACGGCCAGTTTCCGCCCAGAAACACCCACTTCCTGTCAATCACATTACGATCACCAGAACGAAGAAAAAACCATGTAATGCCGTGAGTAAAATTCCTACCTGCATAGCAAATTTACTTGGCGCAGTCGCACTGCGGACATTGCGCATGCGCATTAGAGACTAATCGCTCCGTTGTGACAAAAAAATAAGATTTTACTTACCGATAAATCTATTTCTCGTAGTCCGTAGTGGATGCTGGGGACTCCGTCAGGACCATGGGGATTAGCGGCTCCGCAGGAGACAGGGCACAAAAATAAAGCTTTAGAATCAGGTGGTGTGCACTGGCTCCTCCCCCTATGACCCTCCTCCAAGCCTCAGTTAGGATACTGTGCCCGGACAAGCGTACACAATAAGGAAGGATTTTGAATCCCGGGTAAGACTCATACCAGCCACACCAATCACACCGTACAACTTGTGATCTGAACCCAGTTAACAGCATGACAACGTAGGAGCCTCTGAACAGACGGCTCACAACAAGAACAACCCGATTTTTTTGTAACAATAACTATGTACAAGTATTGCAGACAATCCGCACTTGGGATGGGCGCCCAGCATCCACTACGGACTACGAGAAATAGATTTATCGGTAAGTAAAATCTTATTTTCTCTAACGTCCTAGTGGATGCTGGGGACTCCGTCAGGACCATGGGGATTATACCAAAGCTCCCAAACGGGCGGGAGAGTGCGGATGACTCTGCAGCACCGAATGAGAGAACTCCAGGTCCTCTTTAGCCAGGGTATCAAATTTGTAGAATTTTACAAACGTGTTCTCCCCCGACCACGTAGCTGCTCGGCAGAGTTGTAATGCCGAGACCCCTCGGGCAGCCGCCCAGGATGAGCCCACCTTCCTTGTGGAATGGGCCTTGACAGATTTAGGCTGTGGCAGGCCTGCCACAGAATGTGCAAGTTGAATTGTGCTACAAATCCAACGAGCAATCGTCTGCTTAGAAGCAGGAGCACCCAGCTTGTTGGGTGCATACAGTATAAACAGCGAGTCAGATTTTCTGACTCCAGCCGTCCTTGAAATATATATTTTCAATGCCCTGACAACGTCCAGCAACTTGGAATCCTCCAAATCGCTAGTAGCCGCAGGCACCACAATAGGCTGGTTCAGGTGAAACGCTGACACCACCTTAGGCAGAAAATGAGGACGCGTCCGCAGTTCTGCCCTGTCCGAATGGAAAATCAGATATGGGCTTTTATACGATAAAGCCGCCAATTCTGACACTCTCCTGGCTGAAGCCAGGGCCAGTAGCATGGTTACTTTCCATGTAAGATATTTCAAATCCGCCGATTTGAGTGGCTCAAACCAATGGGATTTGAGAAAATCCAAAACTACATTAAGGTCCCACGGAGCCACTGGGGGCACAACCGGGGGCTGTATATGTAGTACTCCTTTTACAAAAGTCTGGACTTCAGGAACTGAAGCCAATTCTTTCTGGAAGAAAATCGACAGGGCCGAAATTTGAACCTTAATGGACCCCAACTTGAGGCCCATAGACAATCCTGTTTGCAGGAAATGTAGGAATCGACCCAATTGAAATTCCTCCGTGGGGGCCTTCCTGGCCTCGCACCACGCAACATATTTTTTCCAAATGCGGTGATAATGTTGTGCAGTCACCTCCTTCCTGGCTTTAACCAGTGTAGGGATGACCTCTTCCGGAATGCCCATTTCCTTTAGAATTCGGCGTTCAACCGCCACGCCGTCAAACGCAGCCGCGGTAAGTCTTGGAATAGACACGGTCCCTGCTGAATCAGGTCCCGTCTTAGAGGTAGAGGCCACGGATTTTCCGTGAGCATCTCCTGAAGTTCCGGGTACCAAGTTCTTCTTGGCCAATCCGGAGCCACGAGTATCGTTCCCCTTTGCCGTATAATTCTCAGTACTTTGGGTATGAGAGGCAGAGGAGGAAACACATACACTGACTGGAACACCCACGGTGTTACCAGAGCGTCCACAGCTATTGCCTGAGGGTCTCTTGACCTGGCGCAATACCTGTCCAGCTTTTTGTTGAGGCGAGACGCCATCATATCCACCTTTGGTTTTTCCCAACGGTTCACAATCATGTGGAAGACTTCTGGATGAAGTCCCCACTCTCCCGGGTGTAGATCGTGTCTGCTGAGGAAGTCTGCTTCCCAGTTGTCCACTCCCGGAATGAACACTGCTGACAGTGCTATCACATGATCTTCCGCCCAGCGAAGAATCCTTGCAGCTTCTGCCATTGCTCTCCTGCTTCTTGTGCCGCCCTGTCTGTTTACGTGGGCGACTGCCGTGATGTTGTCCGACTGGATCAACACCGGCTGACCCTGAAGCAGGGGTTTTGCCAGGCTTAGAGCATTGTAAATCGCTCTTAGCTCCAGTATATTTATGTGAAGAGACATCTCCAGGCTTGACCATACTCCCTGGAAGTTTCTTCCCTGTGTGACCGCTCCCCAGCCTCTCAGACTGGCATCCGTGGTCACCAGGACCCAGTCCTGTATGCCGAATCTGCGGCCTTCTAACAGATGAGCACTCTGTAACCACCACAGAAGAGACACCCTTGTCCGTGGCGATAAGGTTATCCGCTGATGCATCTGCAGATGCGATCCGGACCATTTGTCCAGCAGATCCCACTGAAAAGTTCGTGCGTGGAATCTGCCGAATGGGATTGCTTCGTAAGAAGCCACCATCTTTCCCAGGACTCTTGTGCATTGATGCACAGACACTTTTCCTGGTTTTAGGAGGTTCCTGACAAGTTCGGATAACTCCTTGGCTTTCTCCTCCGGAAGAAACACCTTTTTCTGAACCGTGTCCAGAATCATTCCCAGGAACAGCAGACGTGTTGTCGGGGTCAACTGAGATTTTGGGAAATTCAGAATCCACCCGTGTTGTTGCAGCACTACTTGGGTTAGTGCTACTCCGTCCTCCAGCTGTTCTCTGGACCTTGCCCTTATCAGGAGATCGTCCAAGTAAGGGATAATTAATACGCCTCTTCTTCGCAGAAGAATCATCATTTCGGCCATTACCTTGGTAAAGACCCGAGGTGCCGTGGACAATCCAAACGGCAGCGTCTGAAACTGATAATGACAGTTTTGCACCACGAACCTGAGGTACCCTTGATGTGAAGGGCAAATTGGGACATGCAGGTAAGCATCTTTTATGTCCAGGGACACCATAAAGTCCCCTTCTTCCAGATTCGCTATCACTGCTCTGAGTGATTCCATCTTGAACTTGAATTTTTTTATGTACAGGTTCAAAGATTTCAGATTTAGAATAGGTCTTACCGAGCCGTCCGGCTTCGGTACCACAAATAGCGTGGAGTAATACCCCTTTCCCTGTTGTAGGAGGGGTACCTTGACTATCACCTGCTGAGAAAACAGCTTGTGAATGGCTTCCAATACCGTCGCCCTGTCTGAGGGAGACGTTGGCAAAGCAGACTTTAGGAACCGGCGAGGGGGAGACTTCTCGAATTCCAACCTGTAACCCTGAGATACTACCTGCAGGATCCAGGGGTCCACCTGTGAGCAAGCCCACTGCGCGCTGAAATTCTTGAGTCGACCCCCCACCGCTCCTGAGTCCGCTTGTAAAGCCCCAGCGTCATGCTGAGGGCTTTGCAGAACCCGCGGAGGGCTTCTGTTCCTGGGAAGGAGCTGCTTGCTGCCCTCTCTTACCCTTTCCTCTGCCTCGGGGCAGATATGACTGTCCTTTTGCCCGCTTGTTCTTATAGGACCGAAAGGACTGCGGCTGAAAAGACGGTGTCTTTTTCTGTTGGGAGGGGGTCTGAGGTAAAAAGGTGGATTTCCCGGCAGTTGCCGTGGCCACCAAATCCGATAGACCGACGCCAAATAATTCCTCCCCTTTATACGGCAATACTTCCATATGCCGTTTGGAATCCGCATCACCTGACCACTGTCGTGTCCATAAACTTCTTCTGGCAGATATGGACATCGCACTTACTCTCGATGCCAGAGTGCAAATATCCCTCTGAGCATCTCGCATATAAAGAAAAGCATCCTTTAATTGCTCTAAAGTCTGTAAAATACTGTCCCTATCCAGGGTATCAATATTTTCAGTCAGGGAATCCGACCAGACCACTCCAGCACTGCACATCCAGGCTGAAGCGATGGCTGGTCGCAGTATAACACCAGTATGTGTGTATATACTTTTTAGAGTAGTTTCCAGCCTCCTATCAGCTGGATCCTTGAGGACGGCCGTATCAGGAGACGGTAACGCCACTTGTTTTGATAAGCGTGTGAGCGCCTTATCCACCTTAGGGGGTGTTTCCCAGCGCGCCCTAACCTCTGGCGGGAAAGGGTATAATGCCAATAACGTTTTAGAAATTAGCCCTTTTCTATCTGGGTTAACCCACGCTTCATCACATACATCATTCAATTCCTCTGATTCAGGAAAAACTACAGGTAGTTTTTTCACCCCCCACATAATACCCCTTTTTGTGGTACTTGTAGTATCAGAGATATGCAAAGTCTCCTTCATTGCCGTGATCATATAACGTGTGGCCCTACTGGAAAATACGTTTGTTTCTTCACCGTCGACACTAGATTCAGTGTCCGTGTCTGGGTCTGTATCGACCGACTGAGGTAAAATAAGATTTTACTTACCGATAAATCTATTTCTCGGAGTCCGTAGTGGATGCTGGGGTTCCTGAAAGGACCATGGGGAATAGCGGCTCCGCAGGAGACAGGGCACAAAAAGTAAAGCTTTTCCGATCAGGTGGTGTGCACTGGCTCCTCCCCCTATGACCCTCCTCCAGACTCCAGTTAGGTACTGTGCCCGGACGAGCGTACACAATAAGGGAGGATTTTGAATCCCGGGTAAGACTCATACCAGCCACACCAATCACACCGTACAACTTGTGATCTAAACCCAGTTAACAGTATGATAACAGCGGAGCCTCTGAAAGATGGCTTCCTTCAACAATAACCCGAATTAGTTAACAATAACTATGTACAAATTATGCAGATAATCCGCACTTGGGATGGGCGCCCAGCATCCACTACGGACTCCGAGAAATAGATTTATCGGTAAGTAAAATCTTATTTTCTCTATCGTCCTAGTGGATGCTGGGGTTCCTGAAAGGACCATGGGGATTATACCAAAGCTCCCAAACGGGCGGGAGAGTGCGGATGACTCTGCAGCACCGAATGAGAGAACTCCAGGTCCTCCTTAGCCAGAGTATCAAATTTGTAAAATTTTACAAACGTGTTCTCCCCTGACCACGTAGCTGCTCGGCAAAGTTGTAATGCCGAGACCCCTCGGGCAGCCGCCCAAGATGAGCCCACCTTCCTTGTGGAGTGGGCCTTTACAGATTTAGGCTGTGGCAGGCCTGCCACAGAATGTGCAAGTTGGATTGTGCTACAGATCCAACGAGCAATCGTCTGCTTAGACGCAGGAGCACCCATCTTGTTGGGTGCATACAATATAAACAACGAGTCAGATTTTCTGACTCCAGCTGTCCTTGCAATATATATTTTTAATGCTCTGACAACGTCCAGTAACTTGGAGTCCTCCAAGTCACTTGTAGCCGCAGGCACTACAATAGGCTGGTTCAGATGAAATGCTGACACCACCTTAGGGAGAAAATGCGGACGAGTCCGCAGTTCTGCCCTGTCCGAATGGAAAATCAGATATGGGCTTTTGTAAGATAAAGCTGCCAATTCTGACACTCTCCTGGCAGAAGCCAGGGCTAGAAGCATGGTCACTTTCCATGTGAGATATTTCAAATCCACCTTTTTTAGTGGTTCAAACCAATGAGATTTTAGGAAGTCCAAAACCACATTGAGATCCCACGGTGCCACTGGAGGCACCACAGGAGGCTGTATATGCAGCACTCCCTTAACAAAGGTCTGGACTTCAGGGACTGAAGCCAATTCTTTTTGAAAGAAAATCGACAGGGCCGAAATTTGAACCTTAATAGATCCCAATTTGAGACCCATTGACAATCCTGATTGCAGGAAATGTAGGAATCGACCCAGTTGAAATTCCTCCGTCGGAGCACTCCGATCTTCGCACCACGCAACATATTTTCGCCAAATTCGGTGATAATGTTGCACGGTTACTTCCTTCCTTGCTTTAATCAAAGTAGGAATGACTTCTTCCGGCATGCCTTTTTCCTTTAGGATCCGGCGTTCAACCGCCATGCCGTCAAACGCAGCCGCGGTAAGTCTTGAAACAGACAGGGACCCTGCTGAAGCAAGTCCCTCCTTAGAGGTAGAGACCACGGATCTTCCGTGATCATCTCTTGAAGTTCCGGGTACCAAGTCCTCCTTGGCCAATCCGGAACCACTAGTATCGTTCTTACGCCTCTTTGCCGTATAATTCTCAATACTTTTGGTATGAGAGGCAGAGGAGGAAACACATACACCGACTGGTACACCCAAGGCGTTACCAGCGCGTCCACAGCTATTGCCTGCGGATCTCTTGACCTGGCGCAATACCTGTCCAGTTTTTTGTTGAGGCGAGACGCCATCATGTCCACCATTGGTCTTTCCCAACGGGTTACCAGCATGTGGAAGACTTCTGGATGAAGTCCCCACTCTCCCGGGTGAAGATCGTGTCTGCTGAGGAAGTCTGCTTCCCAGTTGTCCACTCCCGGGATGAACACTGCTGACAGTGCTATCACATGATTCTCTGCCCAGCGAAGAATCCTTGCAGCTTCTGCCATTGCACTCCTGCTTCTTGTGCCGCCCTGTCTGTTCACATGGGCGACTGCCGTGATGTTGTCCGACTGGATCAACACCGGTTTTCCCTGAAGCAGAGGTTCTGCCTGGTTTAGAGCATTGTATATTGCTCTTAGTTCCAGAATGTTTATGTGAAGAGACGCTTCCAGGCTCGTCCATACTCCCTGGAAGTTTCTTCCTTGTGTGACTGCTCCCCAGCCTCTCAGGCTGGCGTCCGTGGTCACCAGGATCCAATCCTGTATGCCGAATCTGCGGCCCTCCAATAGATGAGCACTCTGCAACCACCACAGAAGAGACACCCTTGTCCTTGGAGACAGGGTTATCCGTAGGTGCATCTGAAGATGCGACCCTGACCATTTGTCCAACAGATCCCTTTGGAAAATTCTTGCGTGGAATCTGCCGAATGGAATCGCTTCGTAAGAAGCCACCATTTTTCCCAGGACTCTTGTGCATTGATGTACAGACACCTTTCCTGGTTTTAGGAGGTTCCTGACAAGCTCGGATAACTCCTTGGCTTTTTCCTCCGGGAGAAAAACCTTTTTCTGAACCGTGTCCAGAATCATCCCTAGGAACAGCAGACGAGTTGTCGGCATTAACTGGGATTTTGGAATATTCAGAATCCACCCGTGCTGTTTTAGCACTTCTTGAGACAGTGCTAATCCCATCTCTAGCTGTTCTCTGGACCTCGCCCTTATTAGGAGATCGTCCAAGTATGGGATAATTAATACGCCTTTTCTTCGAAGAAGAATCATCATCTCGGCCATTACCTTTGTAAAGATCCGAGGTGCCGTGGACAATCCGAACGGCAGCGTCTGAAACTGATAGTGACAGTTTTGTACAACGAACCTGAGGTACCCCTGGTGTGAGGGGTAAATTGGAACGTGGAGATACGCATCCTTGATGTCCAAGGATACCATAAAGTCCCCCTCTTCCAGGTTCGCTATCACTGCTCTGAGTGACTCCATTTTGAACTTGAACTTCTTTATGTACAGGTTCAAGGACTTCAGATTTAGAATAGGCCTTACCGAGCCATCCGGCTTCGGTACCACAAAAAGAGTGGAATAATACCCCTTCCCTTGTTGCAGAAGAGGTACCTTGACTATCACCTGCTGAGAGTACAGCTTGTGAATGGCTTCCAACACCGTCTCCCTTTCGGAGGGGGACGTTGGTAAAGCAGACTTCAGGAAACGGCGAGGTGGATCTGTCTCTAATTCCAACCTGTATCCCTGAGATATTATCTGCAGGATCCAGGGATCTACTTGCGAGTGAGCCCACTGCGCGCTGTAATTTTTGAGACGACCCCCCACCGTCCCCGAGTCCGCTTGAGAAGCCCCAGCGTCATGCTGAGGCTTTTGTAGAAGCCGGGGAGGGCTTCTGATCCTGGGAAGGAGCTGCGTGTTGCTGTCTCTTCCCTCGACCTTTGCCTCGTGGCAGATATGAATAGCCCTTTGCTCTCTTATTTTTAAAGGAACGAAAGGGCTGCGGTTGAAAAGTCGGTGCCTTTTTCTGTTGGGGAGTGACTTGAGGTAGAAAGGTGGATTTCCCGGCTGTAGCCGTGGCCACCAAATCTGATAGACCGACTCCAAATAACTCCTCCCCCTTATACGGCAAAACTTCCATATGCCGTTTTGAATCCGCATCGCCTGTCCACTGTCGCGTCCATAAAGCTCTTCTGGCCGAAATGGACATAGCACTTACCCGTGATGCCAGTGTGCATATATCCCTCTGTGCATCACGCATATAAAGAAATGCATCCTTTATTTGTTCTAACGACAGTAAAATATTGTCCCTGTCCAGGGTATCAATATTTTCAATCAGGGACTCTGACCAAACTACCCCCGCACTGCCCATCCAGGCAGTTGCTACAGCTGGTCGTAGTATAACACCTGCATGTGTGTATATACTTTTTTGGATATTTTCCATCCTCCTATCTGATGGATCTTTAAGTGCGGCCATCTCAGGAGAGGGTAACGCCACTTGTTTAGATAAGCGTGTTAGCGCCTTGTCCACCCTAGGAGGTGTTTCCCAGCGCTCCCTAACCTCTGGCGGGAAAGGGTATAATGCCAATAATTTCTTTGAAATTATCAGCTTTTTATCAGGGGCAACCCACGCTTCATTACACACGTCATTTAGTTCTTCTGATTCAGGAAAAACTATAGGTAGTTTTTTCATACCCCACATAATACCCTGTTTAGTGGTACCTGTAGTATCAGCTAAATGTAACGCCTCCTTCATTGCCAAAATCATATAACGTGTGGCCCTACTGGAAAATACGGTTGATTCGTCACCGTCACCACTGGAGTCATCGCCTGTGTCTGGGTCTGTGTCGACCGACTGAGGCAAAGGGCGTTTCACAGCCCCTGACGGTGTTTGAGTCGCCTGGACAGGCACTAATTGATTGTCCAGCCGTCTCATGTCGTCAAACGACTGCTTTAGCGTGTTGACACTATCCCGTAGTTCCATAAATAAAGGCATCCATTCTGGTGTCGACCCCCTAGGAGGTGACATCCCCATATTTGGCAATTGCTCCGCCTCCACACCAATATCGTCCTCATACATGTCGACACACACGTACCGACACACAGCAGACACACAGGGAATGCTCCTAATGAAGACAGGACCCACTAGCCCTTTGGGGAGACAGAGGGAGAGTTTGCCAGCACACACCAAAAGCGCTATATATATATATCAGGGATAGCCTTATAATAAGTGCTCCCCTATAGCTGCTTTGTTATATCAAAATATCGCCATAAATGTGCCCCCCCCCTCTCTGTTTTACCCTGTTTCTGTAGTGCAGTGCAGGGGAGAGACTTGGGAGCCGTCCTGACCAGCGGAGCTGTGAGAGGAAATGGCGCCGTGTGCTGAGGAGATAGGCCCCGCCCCTTTTCCGGCGGGCTCGTCTCCCGCTATTTAGAGAAATCAGGCAGGGGTTAAATATCTCCATATAGCCTCTAGGGCTATATGTGAGGTATTTTTAGCCTTTATAGGTACTCATTTGCCTCCCAGGGCGCCCCCCTCCCAGCGCCCTGCACCCTCAGTGACTGCCGTGTGAAGTGTGCTGAGAGGAAAATGGCGCACAGCTGCAGTGCTGTGCGCTACCTTTAGAAGACTGCAGGAGTCTTCAGCCGCCGATTCTGGACCTCTTCTGACTTCAGCATCTGCAAGGGGGCCGGCGGCGCGGCTCCGGTGACCATCCAGGCTGTACCTGTGATCGTCCCTCTGGAGCTTGATGTCCAGTAGCCAAGAAGCCAATCCATCCTGCACGCAGGTGAGTTGACTCCTTCTCCCCTCAGTCCCTCGCTGCAGTGATCCTGTTGCCAGCAGGAATCACTGTAAAATAAAAAACCTAGCTAAACTTTCTCTAAGCAGCTCTTTAGGAGAGCCACCTAGATTGCACCCTTCTCGGCCGGGCACAAAAATCTAACTGGAGTCTGGAGGAGGGTCATAGGGGGAGGAGCCAGTGCACACCACCTGATCGGAAAAGCTTTACTTTTTGTGCCCTGTCTCCTGCGGAGCCGCTATTCCCCATGGTCCTTTCAGGAACCCCAGCATCCACTAGGACGATAGAGAAAGGGCGTTTTACAGCCCCTGACGGTGTCTGAGACGCCTGGGCAGGTACCAACTGGTTTGACGGCCGTCTCATGTCGTCAACTGATTTTTGTAATGTGCTGACATTATCACGTAATTCCATAAACAAAGCCATCCATTCCGGTGTCGACTCCCTAGGGGGTGACATCACCATTACCGGCAATTGCTCCGCCTCCACACCAACATCGTCCTCATACATGTCGACACACACGTACCGACACACAGCAGACACACCGGGAATGCTCTATTGAAGACAGGACCCCACTAGCCCTTTGGGGAGACAGAGGGAGAGTTTGCCAGCACACACCCAAGCGCTATAATATATATGGGAACAACCCTATATAAGTGTTGTATCCTTATAGCAGCTTAAATATATTAATATCGCCAAAAAAAGTGCCCCCCCTCTCTGTTTTACCCTGTTTCTGTAGTGCAGTGCAGGGGAGAGTCCTGGGAGCCTTCCTCACAGCGGAGCTGAGCAGGAAAATGGCGCTGTGTGCTGAGGAGAATAAGCCCCGCCCCCTATTTCGGTGGGCTCTTCTCCGGAATCTGTGAGATCTGGCAGGGGTTAAATACATCCATATAGCCTCAAAGGGCTATATGTGATGTATTTTTAGCCATAAAAAGGTATAATACATTGCTGCCCAGGGCGCCCCCCCCAACACCCTGCACCCTCCGTGACCGCTGTGTGAAGTGTGCTGACAACAATGGCGCACAGCTGCAGTGCTGTGCGCTACCTCAGGAAGACTGAAAAGTCTTCTGCCGCCTGCTTCTGGACCTCTTCCATCTTCGGCATCTGCAAGGGGGGTCGGCGGCGCGGCTCCGGGACGAACCCCAGGGTGAGACCTGTGTTCCGACTCCCTCTGGAGCTAATGGTGTCCAGTAGCCTAAGAAGCCAATCCATCCTGCACGCAGGTGAGTTCACTTCTCTCCCCTAAGTCCCTCGATGCAGTGAGCCTGCTGCCAGCAGGACTCACTGAAAATAAAAAACCTAAAAAAATTTTTCTAAGCAGCTCTTTAGGAGAGCCACCTAGATTGCACCCTGCTCGGACGGGCACAAAAACCTAACTGAGGCTTGGAGGAGGGTCATAGGGGGAGGAGCCAGTGCACACCACCTGATCCTAAAGCTTTATTTTTGTGCCCTGTCTCCTGCGGAGCCGCTAATCCCCATGGTCCTGACGGAGTCCCCAGCATCCACTAGGACGTTAGAGAAAATAACGAGCGAACAACTCGGAATGACCCCCCATAAGAGAGAAGATAAAGGGCCGCTAATCCTGTCATGTGATCCAGTAAGGATGGAGTCTGATCCCATTCGGTCAGTCAGGATGGAAGATTCCATGATGCTTGCAGTAATATAAAGACCCGGGGGTAAATTTACTAAGATGGGAGTTCTATTTAAATGGGATGTTGCCCATAGCAACCAATCAGCTTCTACTTCTTATTTATCTAGCACCTTCTATAAGATAATATCTGGAATCTGATTGGTTGCTATGGGCAACATCCCATCTTAAATAGAACTCCCATCTTAGTAAATTTACTTCCCAGAGGCTATCCCGGTCGGATCTCTGTGTACGGATGCAAATGGCGAATTTTGTCAGATGCAACTATACACATATTTGCGGTGTGAGGCGGAAACTCGACAGCAACAATGAGGTCGCACAGGACCTCCCTGACTTGTAGGAGCGCAGTGGGCGTGTATCTAACGTTCCATATGATTGACGGATCGCCTGCACCTAGCTATGAAGGCAGTTGGGCGGCGGCTGGTGTATAATCAACGGGTGGCCCTGGTGTTCACTTACAGACGCATGGAGCCAACGTTAGCTGAATGGAATCACTCGGCTGGCTAGACAGTTTTTCACATTTTTCCAGGTCAAGTTTCACTATGAGGAGCATTTTTCCTGTCAGTTTACCTCAAGTAAAGTCCCCTGACCTCTACCTCTGCTGGGCTTTCTCTTTTGCTACAATATTTAAGCCAATGGCGGAGATGTTATCAAACCATCAAGAGAGATTAAGTGGAGAGAGATAAAGTGTCAGCCAATCAGCTCCTAATTGTCATTTTTCAAGTCCAGCCTATAACATGGCAGTTAGGAGACGATTGGCTGGTGCTTTAACTCCGGCCACTTTATCTCTCTCCAAGACTTGATCGATATCCACAAATATCTTTTATATTTCTGGTCATATTACAACAGAACATTAAAGATAAATTTCTCTGATTCCTTCGTCTGCTGCATTCGCACATTTAATGTAATATATGACATATCCACAACATTTTATTCTTCCAAGTACTGTATGTATTTGCTCCGTGTGTGAGCGTAATAAGGTATTACTGTATGTACATTTATTTTCTCAATCACAGACTCTGCAGCTGCCGGTCCCCCTGCCCACATCGCTGATCTGCATATATATAACATTTTGGGGCCTGGATCACATGCGTCCAGCAGTGGGGCGGGGCTGCACATCACTAGGCACCACAATTTCTAGTCTGTTAGCTCCACCCCCTCGGCCACGGAATTCCCATATTAATATCCGTATCCTGCCCACTTCACTTGGTTTAACTGAAGCTCAGGAATGATAAAAGATGCCCACCGCGGCCATCGCAAACTTACAACTCCACAATTGCGTATACATTCGCAGCCTATATCCAATTATGGAGAACATCAAAGCTAACAGACAGCCTATAGCTATGCAGACTGGGCACAGCAGTAGTGATACAGGCTCCATGTTTTTGCACGTACGATCTCGCAGCTGACGGCAGATACACGTCCCGACAATGACACGCCTGTGTATCTCCAACCACTCCACTAAACTCCCCGTCACTACTTCCCAACAGCCACTTCCTGTCAATCCCTCTGCGGCAAATTTCTTAGTGTGAGTGGGACTGCAGCGGCACCCTCGCACACTGCAATTGCAGCACATGCGCAGTTTGCGGATAATCGCTCCGTTGCGTGAACATCGGCCATTGCGTACAGACACATACTGTAGGCCCAAATATATTAAGTGATAAAGTGACGACTGATAAAGAGAGATAAAGTACCAGCCATTCAGATCCTAACTGCCATGTTACAGGATGTGATTGAAAAAATTACAGTTAGGAGCAAAAATTACAGGAGCTGATTGGCTTGTACTTTAGCACTCTTTGGAGGGAATTCAAATGTTTGAAAAGTCAGTTGGGTGTCTATTAGATAGGAAAAAACAGACACCCAACTGACTTTTCAAACAATTGAATATCCCCCTTTATCTGTTTCCACTTTATCACTTTTTAAGGCTTAATACATTTGGGCCATAATGTGGTAATGAAGCTTTAAACTGACCAGACCTGCACAATTAATACATTAGTATCTATATGATAATAATAGGGTTTCAATGACCTACCGGTAAATCCTTTTCTCGTAGTCCGTAGAGAATACTGGGGTCCATTTAGTACCATGGGGTATAGACTGGTCCAGTAGGAGCCTTGGGCATTTTAAGAAATCAATAGTGTGCACTGGCTCCTCCCTCTATGCCCTTCCTACCAGACTCAGTCTAGAAACTGTGCTCGAGGAGACGGACATACTTTGAGAGAAGGATTTAAAGGACAGTGGTGAGATTCGAACCAACACACACAAACAAGAGGAAAGCCATGCTAACCAAACTTGATGAGGAACAGCAACAGCTGAACCAACAACAATACTGAACCAAGTAACAGTGCAGGAAACACAAAGCGCTGGGCGAGCGCCCAGTATCCTCTACGGACTACGAGAAAAAGATTTACCGGTAGGTAATTAAAATCCTATTTTCTCTTGCGTCCTAGAGGATACTGGGATCCACATTAGTACCATGGGGATGTACCAAAGCTCCCAAACCGGGTGGGAGAGTGATGAGGGTCTTGCAGAACTGATTGGCCAAACTGAAAGTCCTCAGATGCCAAAGTATCGAACTTGTAGAACTTAGCAAACGTGTTCGAACCTGACCAAGTAGCTGCTCGGCAGAGCTGTAAAGCCGAGACACCCCGGGCAGCCGCCCAGGAGGAACCCACCGACCTAGTAGAGTGGGCCTGTACAGATTTTTGAACCGGCAAACCTGCCGTAGAATAAGCATGCTGAATAGTAAGCCTGATCCAGCGAGCAATAGACTGCTTTGAAGCAGGACACCCATGGGATCATAAAGAACAAACAGCGTGTCCGATTTTCTGTAACGAGCTGTCCGCTTCACATAGATCTTCAAAGCCCTCACAACATGACTTTGAAGCAGCAGAGGTGTCGGTAACCACCGGGATCACAATAGGTTGGTTAATATGAAACGCAGACATCACCCTAAGACGAAATTGCTGACGAGTTCTGAGTTCAGCTCTATCTTCATGAAATATCAAATGGGGGCTTTTGTGAGACAATGCACCCAGCTCCGACACACGTCTTGCTGAAGCCAAGGCCAACAGGGTGACTGTCTTCCACGTAAGAAACTTTACGTCGACCTCCTGTAAAGGCTCAAACCATTCCGATTGTAGGAACTGCAACACCACGTTGAGATCCCAAGGTCCCGTAGGAGGCACAAAGGGCGGCTGGATGTGTAGAACCCCCTTCAAAAATGTCTGAACCTCAGGGAGAGAAGCCCCTGACTGCAGAAAAAGCAGAAAACATCCCAGTTGAAATTCCACCGTAGGAAATTTCCTGTTCTCAAACCAAGAGACGTATTTTTCCAAATACGGTGGTAAGGTTTAGACGTTACTCCCTTTCTAACTTGAATCAAGGTTGGAAGAACCCTGTCCGTGATCCCTCTCCAGGCTAGAATTTGACGCTCAACTTCCATGCCGTCAAACGTAGCCGTGGTAAGTCTTGATAGACGAACGGCCCCTGTTGTAGAAGATCCTCGCGAAGAGTTAGAGGCCACGGATCCTCTAACAGCATCTCCAGTAGATCCGCGTACCAGGCCCTTCTTGGCCAGTGCGGAGCAATGAATATTACTTGTATCTTTTCCCTTTTTATTCTTTTAAGAATTGTTGGGATCTATGGAAGTGGTGGAAACACGTACGCCATCTGGTAGACCCATGGAGTCACCAGAGCGTCCACCGCCACTGCCTGTGGGCCTCTCGACCTGGAACAATAACGCTTGAGCTTCTTGTTGAGACGAGAGGCCATCATGTCGATTTGTGGAATTTCCCACCGACGTGTCAAGCACCTGAACACCTCCGGGTGAAGGCCCCACTCTCCTGGGTGGAGGTCATGTCTGCTGAGGAAGACTGCTTCCCAGTTGTCTACTCCCGGAATTAAGATGGCCGACAATGCCACAGCGTGTCTTTCTGCACAGAGGAGAATCCTTGTTACCTCTGACATTGCTCTCAGAGACTCCATCTTGAATTTGAACACCCGTAAGTACGGGTTCAGTGACTTGAGGTTTAAAATGGGCCTTACCGAACCGTCCGGTTTCGGTACCACAAACAGGTTGGAATAATAACCCTTGTTTTGCAGCTGAAGTGAAACTGGAACAATGACCTGAGTCTGTACCAGTTTTTGAATTGCTTCCTGTAAAGTCATACTTGCTTCTTGAGAAGCTGGTGGAAGCCTGATTTGAAGAATCTGTGAGGTGGAAGTTCCTGAAACTCCAATCTGCAGCGCTGGGCGATAATATCCTTGACCCAGGGATCCTGGCATGATGTTGCCCATATGTGACTGAAATATTTTAATCGGGCTCCCACCTGCCTGTCTCCCAGGCAGTGTGGTCCACCGTCATGCTGTAAGCTTTGAGGAAGCAGAACCGGAGTTCTGTTCCTGTGAACCTGCAGTTGCTTGTTTTTTGGGTTTACCTTTATTGCCTTTGAAGGCTGTAAAAGAGCCTTTGGTGTTACTAAATTTGGCTGTCCGAAAGGACTGCAGAGTTGGAGCAGAGTAGGTCTTCCTAGCTGGGGGGGCTGCGGAAGGAAGGTATGTAGGCTTATCCGCCGTAGCCTTGGATATCCAGTTCATCTCCAAACAGGGCCTCACCTGTGAATGGTAGGCTTTCCACACCTTTCCTGGAATCCGCAACCGCAGTCCACTGGCGTAGCCACAAGCCCCTGCGTGCTAACACTGCCATGGCAGTGGTGCGTGCGTTGAGCAAGCCAATTTCTTTTATGGCCTGCACCATAAAATTTGCAAAGTCCTGTATATGCTGTAGGAGTAAAACCATCTCCTCCCTGGATAAGGAATCTAACCCGTCAATTAGATTACCTGACCATTTAGCAATGGCCGTAGTGATCCATGCACAAGTAATAGTGGGTCTCTGGGCCACCCCAGCAGCTGTGTACAGGGATTTGAGAGAGGTCTTAATTTTACGGTCAGCCGTGTCCTTTAAGGAGGCTGCCCCAAGGACAGGTAAGACTATCTTACGTGACAACCTAGATACCGATGCGTCAACAATCGGTGGGTTTTCCCATTTTTTCCTATCATCCTGAGTAAAAGGGAAGGATATGATTAATCTCTTAGGGATCTGAAACTTCTTATCTGGATTAACCCAAGTTTCTTCAAACAGAGAATTCAACTCTTTTGATGCAGGAAAAGTAGCAGAGGATTTATTTTTTACATTAAAATAGGACTCCTCATCCTCCTCTGTCACATTATCAGAAATTTGAAGGACATCTCTAATCACGTCTTCATCAGTGTCAGCCTGCAAGATTTGGGCCAGTGTACGCTTTTCTGGACAAATGGTAGGGGTCTTAGGCGCTGCTGTGGTGCCTGAATCTCTATTCATCAGGTCATCCACAGACTGTCTTAAGTATTGCGTCTCTTTCTCATTCTGGGATAATTTATTAGAAATAATAAGATTTTAAACCTACCGGTAAATCTTTTTCTCGTAGTCCGTAGAGGATGCTGGGGACTCCGTAAGGACCATGGGGTATAGACGGGCTCCGCAGGAGACATGGGCACTATAAAGAACTTTTAGTATGGGTGTGCACTGGCTCCTCCCTCTATGCCCCTCCTCCAGACCTCAGTTAGAGAACTGTGCCCAGAGGAGAAGGACAATACGAGGAAAGGATTTTGTTAATCTAAGGGCAAGATTCATACCAGCCCACACCAATCATACCATATAACCTGGAATACACATAACCAGTTCAACTGTAACATAACCCTTATGTAAGCAATAACTATATACAAGTCTTGCAGATCCAGTCCGCACTGGGACGGGCGCCCAGCATCCTCTACGGACTACGAGAAAAAGATTTACCGGTAGGTTTAAAATCTTATTTTCTCTTACGTCCTAGAGCAGGGGTGGCCAAACAGTCGATCGCGATCGACCAGTCGATCGCGGACATGCGACTAGTCGATCGCGATCCGCCGCCCAGCCACCCGAAGCCGCGCCTCTCCTGCCTGCCGCTCTGCCTCCTCAGTCTGGTCTGCGGCAGTGACGGCCGAGTGTATAGCTCAAATCAGGTGCCGGTTCGTTAGCCAATGAGAGCTCGCGGACCGGCACCTGATTTGAGCCATACACGCTGCCGTCACCGCTCTCCACACACCAACGGTGAGCTCTTCTATGGGGGCATATCTGGCATTGTGGGCACATAGCTCAGTGGGGGCATATCTGGCACTGTGGGGGCATATCTGTAATCTGGCGCTGTGGGGGCATATCTGTAATCTGGCACTGTGGGGTCATATGTGGCACTGGGGGCATATCTGGCTCTGCGGGCACATGGCACTGTGGGGGCATATCTGTATCTGGCACTGTGGGGGCATATCTGGCACTGTGGGGGCATATCTGGCACTGTGGGCACATGGCACTGTGGGGGCATATCTGTATCTGGCACTGTGGTGGCATATCTGGCACTGTGGGCACATGGCACTGTGGGGGCATATCTGGCACTGTGGGCACATGGCACTGTGGGGGCATGTGTATCTGGCACTGTGGGGGCATGTGTTTGAGGTTTTTACCTGTGGGGGCCAATGTGTTATTTCGTGTGAGGCAGTCATTACACTCTGCGCAGCAAGGCTATGTCCCTTTTTTTAGTTATACCACGCCCACTTTTTGTTATGCCACGCCCACTTTTTGTTATGCCACGCCCCTTTTTTTACTTGAGTGGCTACTGTCTCACACAAAAACAAATAATTATACTTGTTGCAGGAGTTACTGTGGTGACCCCACTTTTTAAGAATCTGTCTTACACATCTTTTTTTCTATATCACTTATGTGTTTGTATATGTCATGTTTTTAACCTCTATATTTTGCTGTATGTGTCCTACCACAAGGACCCTCTTAATATTAATATAAGCAATAAAAGCTACGTTTTATTTTGATAATCAATCCAATAAATTGATATTGTGCACCCAACTCAACCACCGTCTTTCTAGTTCTCTTTATATGTGGTGAAGTTCCCACTCTCCTGGATGGAGATAGTGTCTGCTGAGGAAGTCCGCTTCCCAGTTGTCTACTCCCGGAATGAAGACAGCTGACAGAGCGCTTACGTGATTTTCCGCCCAGCGAAGAATCCTGGTGGCTTCCGCCATTGCGACCCTGCTCTTTGTCCCGCCTTGGCGGTTCACATGTGCCACGGCTGTGACATTGTCTGATTGAATCAGAACCGGTAGGTTGCGAAGAAGACTCTCCACTTGTCGAAGGCCGTTGTATATGGCCCTTAATTCCAGCACGTTGATGTGCAGACAGGACTCCTGGTTTGACCATAGTCCCTGAAAATTTCTTCCTTGGGTGACCGCTCCCCATCCTCGGAGGCTCGCGTCCGTGGTTACCAGAACCCAGTCTTGAATGCTGAACCTGCGACCCTCTAGAAGGTGAGCACTTTGCAGCCATCATAGAAGAGACACCCTGGCCCTGGGGGACAGTGTTATTTTCTGATGTATCTGTAGATGGGACCCGGACCACTGGTCCAGAAGGTCCCACTGAAATGTCCTTGCATGAAATCTGCCGAAAGGAATAGCCTCGTATGAGGCCACCATTTTTCCCAGAGCTCGAGTGCATTGATGAACTGACACTCTTTTTGGCTTTAGCAGGTCTCTGACCATGTTCTGGAGGTCCTGGGCTTTTTCCGACGGGAGAAAAACATTCTTTCGCTCCGTGTCCAGTATCATGCCTAGGAACGATAGTCGAGTCGTTAGAACCAATTGCGACTTTGGCAGATTGAGAATCCAACCGTGCTGTTGGAGCACCCTCAGGGAGAGCGACACGTTCTTCAGCAATTGATCTCTTGATCTCGCCTTTATCAGGAGATCGTCCAAGTATGGGATAATTGTGACACCCTGCCTTCTCAGGATCACCATCATTTCCGCCATTACCTTGGTGAAAATCCTCGGGGCTGTGGAAAGCCCAAACGGCAACGTCTGAAACTGGTAATGACAATCCTGTACAGCGAATCTCAGGTACTGCTGATGAGTGGGATATATGGGGACATGAAGGTAAGCATCCTTTATGTCTAGCGACACCATAAAATTCCCCCCTTCCAGGCTGAATTATACAGCTCGGAGCGATTCCATCTTGAATTTGAATCGTTTCAAGTACAGCTTTAGGGATTTTAGATTTAAAATGGGTCTGACCGAACTATCCGGCTTCGGGACCACAAACAGGGTCGAATAATATCCTTTTCCCTGGTGGTGCAGGGGAACCCTGACAATCACTTGCTGTTGACACAGCGTTTGAATTGCAGCTAATACTACCTCCCTCTCTGGGGAAGAAGCTCGTAAGGCCGACTTGAAAAACCGGCACGGGGGCACCTCCTCGAATTCCAGCCTGTAGCCCTGGGAAACAATTTCCCTCGCCCAAGGGTCCACGTCTGACTGAACCCAGACTTGGCTGAAGAGTCGAAGGCGTGCCCCCACCGGTGCGGACTCCCGTAGGGGAGCCCCAGCATCATGCAGTGGACTTAGCGGAAGCCGGGGAGGACTTCTGCTCCTGGGAACTAGCCGAAGCAGGTGTTCTCTTACCTCTACCCTTACCTCTGGCGAGGAAAAAGGAGCCCCGACCTCTTCTGGACTTATGCGACCGAAAGGACTGATACTGTGGAGGTTTCTTTTGCTGTTGGGGAACAAAAGGCAAAAAGGTAGATTTATCCGCGGTAGCTGTGGAAACCAGGTCCGCGAGACCATCCCCAAACAATACATCACCCTTGTAAGGTAAGACCTCCATATGCTTTTTTGAGTCCGCATCACCCGTCCATTGGCGGATCCATAAGGATCGTCTCGCAGAAACAGCCATGGCATTGGCTCCTGAACCCAGTAATCCAATGTCTCATTGAGCGTCTCTCATATATAAGACTGCGTCCTTAATATGAGCTAATTTCAACAAAATGGTATCCCTATCTAGGGTATCAAGGTCAGCTGACAGGGTATCTGTCCAAGCTGCTACTGCACTACATACCCATGCCGACGCAATTGCCGGTCCAAGTAAAGTACCAGTATGTGTGTAAATAGATTTTAACGTAGTTTCCTGCCTGCGGTCCACAGGATACTTAAGGGCCGCTGTGTCAGGAGACGGCAGCGCCACCTTCTTGGACAGGCGTGTTAAAGCCTTGTCCACTGTGGGAGAGGATTCCCAACGTACCCTGTCCTGTGTAGGGAAAGGGTATGCCACAAGAATCCTTTTGGGAATCTGCAGTTTCTTATCTGGAGTTTCCCAAGCTTTTTCACAAAACTCGTTAAGTTCATGAGATGGAGGAAAGTTCACTACCTGTTTCTTCTCCTTAAACATGTGTACCCTCGTGTCGGGCACCGAGGGTTCATCAGTGATATGCAAAACATCTTTTATTGCAATAATCATGCACTGAATACTTTTTGTCACCCTAGGGTGCAATCTCGCTTCATCATAGTCGACACTGGAATCAGAGTCCGTGTCGGTATCTGTGTCTACTATTTGTGACAAGGGACGTTTCTGAGACCCCGACGGGCCCTGTGAGTCGGTCCAATCCGTGGATTGACCCCCTGTCGACACCCTGGACTCTGCTTTGTCCAGTCTCTTATGTAATGATGCTACACTTGCATTTAACATATGCCACATATCCATCCACTCCTGAGTCGGCACCACCGACGGGAACACACCACTCATCTGCTCCACCTCCTCCTTGGATAAGCCTTCCGCTTCAGACATGCCGACACGCACGTACCGACACCCTACACACACAGGGATATAACTATAAGGGGACAATTCCCCAACCAGGCCCTTTGGAGAGACAGAGAGAGAGTATGCCAGCACACACCCAGCGCCAAACGGACACTGGAATAAACCCAGATAGCGCTTTTATATGAAATGACACTGATTTTCCCACTCACTGCGCCTGTAATGTGCCCCCCTCCTCTTTTTTCAGCCCCCTGAGCTCGTTCAGCAGGGGAGAGTCCGGGGAGCCAGCGTTCTCTGCAGCTTCTGAGGACAAAATGGCGCTGGTTAGTGCTGAGGGATCAAGCTCCGCCCCCTCCAGCGGCGGGCTTCGGTCCCGCTTCAATTAATAAAAAATGGCGGGGGATCATCTATTTGCTGCCTCCGCAGCCTAATAAATACCATTATGCCGGTAATGAGGTTTATTGCTGCCCAGGGCGCCCCCCCTGCGCCCTGCACCCATCTGTGCCATAAGTGTGTTGTGTGGGAGCAATGGCGCGCAGCGTTACCGCTGCGCGCTTACCTCAGGAAGACCTGAAGTCTTCTGCCGCCTTGAAGTCTTCTTTTCTTCTCATACTCACGCGGCTTCTATCTTCCGGCTCTGCGAGGAGGACGGCGGCGCGGCTCCGGGACGAACCCCAGGGTGAGACCTGTGTTCCGACTCCCTCTGGAGCTAATGGTGTCCAGTAGCCTAAGAAGCAGAGCCTATCATTTAAGTAGGTCTGCTTCTCTCTCCTCAGTCCCACGATGCAGGGAGTCTGTTGCTAGCAGTGCTCCCTGAAAATAAAAAACCTAACAAAATTCTTTTAAACAGAAAGCTCAGGAGAGCTCCCTGTAATGCACCCTATCTCCTCTGGGCACAAGATCTAACTGAGGTCTGGAGGAGGGGTATAGAGGGAGGAGCCAGTGCACACCCATACTAAAAGTTCTTTATAGGTGCCCATGTCTCTTGCAGAGCCCGTCTATACCCCATGGTCCTTACGGAGTCCCCAGCATCCTCTAGGACGTAAGAGAAATTTGAGATCATCCCTTTTATTGAATCCAACCATGCTGGTTCGGACCCACCAGCCTGAGAATGTGTACTATCCAGAGTACACTGTAGTGATCCCCGAGGGGAAGAAAAACACTCAATTGTGCATGAAACACACTCCTTTGACATTGTAAATGTGAAATCACACACACAGGAAAAGGTTAAGCACAGTTAACCAACACAGAGTCCTCTAAGGAGACACAGAGTATGATGGAGCCAGCCACACAGCGCCCTTCTTGCTAATGTCAAACTTAGCTGGGTCGCTAGGGGCTTAGTATTCTAACACCGCTCCCCCCCCTCCCCCTTACAATGACCCCCTGGTACCGCTGAGGAATTGTGGAGTCCTTGTGGAGGAGTGCACTTCCCTGCCAGTCTTGTCAGTGTGAGCTGCAGAGGGAAAGTGGTGCTGGTGAGCTGCTGGATCCGCTCATAGTGAAGCCCCGCCCCCTTAATGGCGCGCAGTCTTCCAGTATTTTTTATACTGGCTGAGGTGTTTGCGGTGCTTAACAGCGGGTTAGAACGTCTGTAAGCTGTACTGCCAGTGTCGGTATTGTTTTTAGTGGCTCAGCTCGCCCCTCACAGCGGGACACACACACATACACTGTATGTTGTCCTGAGCCCGGAGACGCAGCCTGCATGTCAGTGCTGCGCTTCATACCCTTATGCCGCCATTACAGCCGGCGACCCCGGACGCCCTACTCACCACTCTTCTTACTTCTGGCTCTGTCAGGGGTGGCGGCGTGCTGCGGGGAAATGTACGCTCGCCGTGGTGGGGCTTGCAAATGGTTCCCTCAGGAGCTCAGTGTCCTGTCAGCGGGGAATGGGACCATTAACCCTATAGGAGGCTGGGCCGTCTCCCTCCCCCCCCCTAAGTCCCACGAAGCAGGCAGGCTGGTCCCGACCAGTCCTGTCTGAAAATAACAAACAGAAAATAAATGCAGAAAACTCTTCAGGAGCTTCCATAAGCGTGACCATCTCCTCCGGGCACATTTTCTAAACTGAGTCTGGTAGGAGGGGCATAGAGGGAGGAGCCAGCCCACACTATTGCTTTCTTAAAGTGCCCAAGCTCCTAGTGGACCCGTCTATACCCCATGGTACTAAATGGACCCCAGTATCCTCTAGGACATAAGAGAAAGTATAATGTCTGTCCTTTCTCTGCAGGCTTCCACTGCCTCAATGGAGACAGGACAAGCTCGCCAACGGTTGTGCACAGGGAAATGAACACATCACAACCTAAGTATAATGCTAGCCCAGATGAAGGGAACAGGGCTGGGGTGTCTCAGCATACAGTAAGATGGGTCCACATTACTAGTCTCATATACAGAAAGCAAGTTGTACCTTAGCGCTCCCTTACAGCACTGTCTCTCTGCAGCTACTCAACAATGTGTTTTTGTTTTATTTCCACTGTGGTTTAAAAATGCAACACTAAAGAATGCCAGTACATCACTCACCCTAGCTAGCCTTTCTGCCTTCAGATTACTATCATGTATCGCCTGTGCGCCTTATTCAGTAGGGATCGCAAAAGCAAAATCTTTCTCTAATGGGCAAAACCATGTGCACTGCAGGTGGGGCAGATGTAACATGTGCAGAGAGAGTTAGATTGTGTTCGAAATGAAATCTAAATTGCAGTGTAAAAATAAAGCAGCCAGTATTTACCCTACACAGAAACAATATAACCCACCCAAATCTAACTCTCTCTGCACATGTTACATTTGCCCCACCTGCAGTGCACATGGTTTTGCCCATTACAGAAAGATTTTGCTTTTGCGATCCATGCTGAATTAGGCCCTGTGCACGCCCTCCTGCCACTTTTATTAAAAAGATTGCTGTAAATTGGTCTTCCTTCTGTGCTTTTCAGTCATGCCTTTATAACACCAGTGGATTCTTTTTGCATTTTAAATATAATCTAGTCTGTGTTTTTCCTTAAATAAGATGTCATCTATATGAAGTACTTTCTTGTAAATCCCTCCACTTGCAGAATGGTGAGTGTCTGATGTGCTTTGTGGAGACCCTCACCACCAGCATCTCTGTAACGGCTGAATGGTGAAGGACAGGGAAGGAATGTGAATTCTCCTCCTTTCTCTCCATGTGATGGCGCTATTATGTGTGCTCAAATAAGAGAGCTCTGACACTGGAGTGAAGTGGGCATATAATTAGACATGTAGGTCGTAAATCAGAGGTATACACATTTACAACAATGGGCGCTTTTAAATCTGTGTATTCGTTACGAGGCGATCCCGATGGTACCACCAGAGGACTTAGGCAGACGGGCCATGGCCGTATGGCGGCGTATCACTGACGTTATCTGCAAACACTTGCATGCATCACCATTTGTGGATGCTCTGTCTTGGCGCAGATTGACGTTACCGCTTCGATGTTCCCGATTTTGCATATGGATTATGATGCATCGCAAAACTGCAGTGGGCGTATTTTTCTATTTCTGGGCGGCAACTACCTGTGCGATTCTTTGCAATTGAGATTACAAAAACATTAGGCTTTTAGTTGCAACAGCGAACCGTGCTGAATCTCCCCCTATATGCGGGTTTTCTCCTCCAGCATCAGCGCCCACCTCTGTATTAGGACGGAAGAGTCAGGCTCTTTCACTCAGTTGTGCAGGGATTTACCACATATTCATGAGCTGCGACCACGCGCTACCATATCAGAGTCTATATCGGGGTGTTAGGTTTAGGCTGCGGGGAGGGGGTGGGTTAAGGTTAGGTAGCCCCAGGGAGGGTTAGGCTGTGTGTGTGTGTGTGTGTGTGTGTGTGTGTGTGTGTGTGTGTGTGTGTGTGTGTGTGTGAAGGGGGGGGTGGTTCTGGCTGCAGCAAGGGAGGGATAGATTACTCCCAACCCCAGTCTGGATTCTAATTAGCCGCAGTCGTTATTCTGTCTGCCAGCATCACGCCGGCTGACATTTCAACCCCAAACCCCCAGAACAATGTAATGCCTGACAATAATCCCATAGGACCTATACTGGACACATTGGGAACATGTACTGAGCAGTGATAAAATTGGAGAAGTGAGCCCGTGGAGAAGTTGCCCATGGCAACCAATCAGCTGCTCTGTTTACTTTTATAGTATGCAAATTATAAATGTTACGTCAATGCTGATTGGTTGCCTGGGCACTGAACACCAAGGCCTTGTCCACTCTGCCACACTGTGAGCGGCCGAACATCCTATCATCCGGCTCCTCCTTCGACTCCTCTATGCTCCCTCAAAATTAATGCTGCTGAACTGACTGGAGGCCGACTTTCCAGGGTACACCGGCTAAAGACAATGCTCAACCTTAGGAAAGGGATTTACCCATGAAGGGAGGAATATTTTACTTTAAAAAAAAAAAAAAAATTATTTGCAATCTCCACACTGGGCGTCCGCAGCCAGAACAGATGAGTATGGTGTTTGTCTTGTTGTCAATGTGACGTTCCGGGCAGGAGACCAGCAGGGGACACGTTACAGATAACTCAAATAACAACATAAACCTAGAAATTCTTCTGCGTACACGTAATGAATGCGTTATGGCACGTTACCGTTAACAATGGTGACGTCTCTTCCTTTGTAGAAGTCTCCCAGTGTAACAGAGGTTCCCAGTTTAGAGGCCACCGGACGCACAGTCCTACTGCCATCCGCACAGTCCAAGTACTGGTTCCCCCCCATATTGGCCTTGTTGGGAGGCTTGCCGATACCCAAGGCCTCGTCCGTGCGATCCTGGCAGAATGATTTGTATTTCCACTGGACCAAGACCGGCTGAGAAGACGTGGTGGCGTAGTGGCAGCGCAAAAGGGTGGACTGGAACAGCATGACGGCTTTCTTGTGGTCAGGCATGGTCACCTGCACTCCGTTGGACAGACCTGCGGAGACATCCGGTAACGGGAGGTGAATGAGCAGAATTACAGGAGCACGGTACACAGTACATAGAGGAGTATAATGTACATTATATATCTACTATAACATCGTATACAAAAGCTTCCGAGAGAAATTCAGAACATATGGAAGGTGGGTGTTTTAAAGAAGCCTATAAAACAGTATAACCCACCAGACAAGTGACGTCCTCCTAAACCAATACATTTTACAACAGTGAAAAGAAGTGCATCTAAACTATCGTCTAATGAGTATTCCAATTCTATATAGATAAGAAGAAGCCGGACGCAGAGGTGCGCGCAGTTTCATGCGCTGCTGAGAATTCTCAGCCACCCTCTTGTGCACAGAGGCGGCCACTGCCGAGGTCTCACATCCCCCTGCTCACATACATAAGTGGGAACATCGGGCACACATCGGTTCCACCATCGGACCTCTTGCACCCTATGCTGCCTCGGACAAAGCCACTCTCCTAAGATGCCGGGGCCTTGCCAGATTTCAACGGATTTGCAGTGGCTGACTAGGGAATACACAGAAAACTGTCCCGGCATGCCTGCGTTCTACTATCCACCCTCATTGCCTCCCCAAAATGCTGACTTCCTGTCATTCACTTTGTGAATTTATCCTCTGTGCATGCGCGGTCGCTAATCAATTGCTGCGTGTGCGTGGTGCAGCTTTGACGCATGCACAGTGGCGAACAATTGCTCCCCTACGTCCGCATAGACATTATGTGCACCCCGAATCAGGAACAAAGTGCACAAAAAAAGAGTTAATTTTACAATACATAAGATGAATGACCCTAAATAAATACACATAATGGAAATTCCTTTATTGTCATTGTTCAAACATCTTCAGGGAATACACAAATAAACTATGCGTGGAATCAATGATCTGTGATACAAATATGAATAGGCCAATATACGTTTGTGTTTGTCTAAAAAGCCCAATCAGGGTTCATCAGGGTACAGTGTAGACCAGACAATGCAGAAACACCCAATGTATTATCTTCAAGGGTTATAATCCAGATGTGGGAACCCCAAACAAGACTGCAAATAACTATATAGTGCTCACTGTACATAAAGACACAACCTTTACTGTGTTATCTTTCAAATATCACTACTTAATATCCCCCCTTATATTCATACTAGATCCCAGAGAGGAGGTACAGGAGGTAGGTGCAGTAGTGGAGGGGGGATAGTGGGGTTTGGGATATTGAGCAGCAGATGGTGGGGCCACAATGACATGGTCACTACAAACCGTGTCAAGACCTCGGACCTCCCACTTGATAGGGAATATAGGTGGGATCTGGAAGGCTGGTCTAATCTACTAGGAGTTTGGGAAAGCTCCCAAAAAATTCAGTAGTCACCTGGACATTTGAACTTTTTTAAAAAAAAATTTTAAATGGCTTTTATTTGCATATTTTTATTTCAATTCATTTTATTTCTTCCCCTATTATATGAGAATTTATACTCATCAGATTCCAATTGTTACTTACATTGTTCAATATATTATTTTTGTATGAAATAACATTTCATATTCATCTTAAATATTATACTTTTTAAAATGACCATATCGTTCCAGCTAATATGCTGTATACAGTACAGTCTTTTATCCTATCATTCTAAACTAATAACATTGATAGACCGTAATATAGTTATATATGAAACCTCTTGAGGAAATGAGCTGCTGAATCGCGAAACGCGTTGAGTCTGGACTCATCAGGATTCAGAGGTGCATTGTGCAACCGGAAGGGAAAAGACAAGTTGGCTGCTCAGTATCTATCTTAAAAGACTTTTAATGTGGACCTTTTTCATCCACCTCTGTGGAATCATCAATATGCACTGTATATTATTTAAAATGTTATTACACTAGGGACGTGATGTATTAAAAGGAAAATGCGGCCAAGAATCCGAAAACTGTAGTTTTCTGAGGTTTGGCCGCATTTCCCATATGCACCAAGCTCCGGAATGTATCGGTGAGCAACGTCATCTACAGATGGTGTTGCCCAACTGAAGCTCTGAGCTTCTCTTCGCATTTTCCTCTGAGAAGGATCTAATCGGATATGTAGAAGATAATTCTTCTGTTAAAGTCTAAAGTTTTAGTAATAACCGATTTCTAAACTTGTGTCTCCAACGGTACCAAAAAAAAAAAAGGAAAGATACAGTTATAACTAACTGAACTTAAGTTAGGTACAAACGATGAAATTAATTGGGTCGCTCAGCTGCTCGGTCCAATAATTTACGAGAGTGTATGCAAAACTTCCCATACACTTCAAGAGGGACTCTGGTCAATTTTTGGTTGCATGTCCGTTCCCAAATGTTGTTGCATAACTCGGACAAGCTAGGGAAACTATTACATCCACAATTTACATTTTAACAGCTATTCATATAAATGCACTTTCCGGAGGGTCATCTCTCAGAAAACAGTGACCTTGATAAGTCAGGGAAAAATAGGTCTCCTGGTGCATCACAGTACTATTCGCGAAGTAGATGGGGGACAGCAGAACTTGGCTGAAGATGTCTCCAAGGTAGCATGACCTCTTTGTTAAAGGCCCGCTGCTGACAAATCACCCTGGCCACATTAAAAAAGATGTCAAGTTTGATTGACACGGAATTCCTGCGAGTGTGCAGGTCCCCTGTAGCTACAAGAGCCCGGGGCAAGGTGAAGTATGAGGTAAATGTGATTCTGAAATACACTGGTCAAGACTGAATATAATTCAGTTTTGTAATGAGCTGCTTTGCGCCTACAGGCGGAATATCATCAATATGAGCAGAGGATGGCGCCACCTAATGGAGAAACACCACGGAAAAGCAAAAGACACCCAACTATAAAGATATGTTTTCTTGGACTCTGCAACTTATTTCACATACTTTTTACTAAGTATAATGTGTGAATTATGAATCTTAGAATGAAGCATTGTAAAAAGTGATTCATCTTCTAGTGTGCTAAAAGGAAACTGGACGCTAAGACGCGCCAACCAGCTTAAACTGCAAGTGTAGCTGCCAACATCTGCTCTGGAGACGCGTTTCAATCACTGACGCGTTTCAATCCCTTCTGTACAGGACATGCGCAGTCAGCCGATAATTATAGCACAACTGCGTATACATTGGGTTGCGTCCATCTCTCATGCCAAAGGAAACTTACGCCTGTTTTCAGACAGATCTTTTGCGCAATGATAGGGCTGGAGCGTGGGCGCAATGATGCTGGCATGTATGCCTGCGATATTACCGTAACACGCCTAGAAAAAAGTGCTTCTACGTAGGTCTAAATAACCCCCACCCAGTCACAGCTCAGGAACGCCAAATACATTTCCAATACACTCCTGGGTGCGTCTGACATTGCAACTGCGACTCTGTAAGAACACGATCAGGACGCATGCATGGCGCACATTAGTAGCATGTGTGGCAAAAAAAGCTGAGAAGGCGATCCCAGTGGATGGTCCTGCGTGTGAACGGCAGCAACATGCAGAAACCTTCCACGCACAGGGAGTCTGCCTCAGTAGGGAAATAGATGATCATTATTTTATCATTACGTTGTTAAAATCTGTTTATTTTATTTTGTCACCGTTTGAATTTACAAGTAATTGTGTAGAAGTGACATCAGATTACATCTAGTAATAGGCTGCTGCGGTTACATTTATTGGCACAAGTCCCCGGGTCTCTGCACAGTGCAACTACACACACCGCAGGCTGTCACATCTCTCTGGTAAATGTTTACTTGTGTTTTCATTAGTAACAATTAAAAATAAAGATAAACATCATCAACTATTTGTGCAATTAAATCATCATACACGTATTATACACTGCAGCACTGTAATATTCATACATGTATTATACAGCATCACTGCAGCACTCTGTAATATTCATACACGTATTATACAGTATCAATGCAGCACTCTGTAATATTCATACATGTATTATACAGCATCACTGCAGCACTCTGTAATATTCATACATGTATTATACAGCATCACTGCAGCACTCTGTAATATTCATACACGTATTATACAGTATCAATGCAGCACTATGTAATATTCATACATGTATTATACAGCATCACTGCAGCACTCTGTAACATTCATACATGTATTATACAGCATCACTGCAGCACTCTGTAATATTCATACATGTATTATACAGCATCACTGCAGCACTCTGTAATATTCATACACGTATTATACAGTATCAATGCAGCACTCTGTAATATTCATACATGTATTATACAGCATCACTGCAGCACTCTGTAATATTCATACACGTATTATACAGTATCAATGCAGCACTATGTAATATTCATACATGTATTATACAGCATCACTGCAGCACTCTGTAATATTCATACACGTATTATACAGTATCAATGCAGCACTCTGTAATATTCATACATGTATTATACAGTATTACTGCAGCACTCTAACAATCATACACGTATTATACAGTATCACTGCAGCACTCTGTAACAATCATACACGTATTATACAGTATCACTGCAGTACTCTGTAACATTCATACAAGTATTATACAGTATCAATGCAGCACTCTGTAATATTCATATATGTATTATACAGTATCAATGCAGCACTCTGTAATATTCATACATGTATTATACAGTATTACTGCAGCACTCTAACAATCATACACGTATTATACAGTATCACTGCAGCACTCTGTAACAATCATACACGTATTATACAGTATCAATGCAGCACTCTGTAACATTCATACAAGTATTATACAGTATCAATGCAGCACTCTGTAATATTCATACATGTATTATACAGTATCAATGCAGCACTCTGTAACATTCATACATGTATTATACAGCATCACTGCAGCACTCTGTAATATTCATACATGTATTATACAGTATCAATGCAGCACTCCGTAACATTCATACAAGTATTATACAGTATCAATGCAGCATGCTGTAATATTCATACATGTATTATACAGTATCAATGCAGCACTCTGTAACATTCATACATGTATTATACAGCATCACTGCAGCACTCTGTAATATTCATACATGTATTATACAGTATCAATGCAGCACTCTGTAACATTCATACATGTATTATACAGCATCACTGCAGCACTCTGTAATATTCATACACGTATTATACAGTATCACTGCAGCACTCTGTAATATTCATACATGTATTATACAGTATCACTGCAGCACTCTGTAATATTCATACATGTATTATACAGTATCAATGCAGCACCCTGTAATATTCATATATGTATTATACAGTATCAATGCAGCACTCTGTAACATTCATACAAGTATTATACAGTATCAATGCAGCATGCTGTAATATTCATACATGTATTATACAGTATCAATGCAGCACTCTGTAACATTCATACATGTATTATACAGCATCACTGCAGCACTCTGTAATATTCATACATGTATTATACAGTATCAATGCAGCACTCTGTAATATTCATACATGTATTATACAGCATCACTGCAGCACTCTGTAATATTCATACACGTATTATACAGTATCAATGCAGCACTCTGTAATATTCATACATGTATTATACAGTATTACTGCAGCACTCTAACAATCATACACGTATTATACAGTATCACTGCAGCACTCTGTAACAATCATACACGTATTATACAGTATCACTGCAGTACTCTGTAACATTCATACAAGTATTATACAGTATCAATGCAGCACTCTGTAATATTCATATATGTATTATACAGTATCAATGCAGCACTCTGTAATATTCATACATGTATTATACAGTATTACTGCAGCACTCTAACAATCATACACGTATTATACAGTATCACTGCAGCACTCTGTAACAATCATACACGTATTATACAGTATCAATGCAGCACTCTGTAACATTCATACATGTATTATACAGTATCAATGCAGCACTCTGTAACATTCATACATGTATTATACAGCATCACTGCAGCACTCTGTAATATTCATACATGTATTATACAGTATCAATGCAGCACTCTGTAACATTTATACAAGTATTATACAGTATCAATGCAGCATGCTGTAATATTCATACATGTATTATACAGTATCAATGCAGCACTCTGTAACATTCATACATGTATTATACAGCATCACTGCAGCACTCTGTAATATTCATACACGTATTATACAGTATCACTGCAGCACTCTGTAATATTCATACATGTATTATACAGTATCACTGCAGCACTCTGTAATATTCATACATGTATTATACAGTATCAATGCAGCACTCTGTAATATTCATATATGTATTATACAGTATCAATGCAGCACTCTGTAATATTCATACATGTATTATACAGTATCAATGCAGCACTCTGTAATATTCATACATGTATTATACAGTATCACTGCAGCACTCTGTAATATTCATACATGTATTATACAGTATCAATGCAGCACTCTGTAATATTCATACATGTATTATACAGTATTACTGCAGCACTCTAACAATCATACACGTATTATACAGTATCACTGCAGCACTCTGTAACATTCATACACGTATTATACAGTATCAATGCAGCACTCTGTAACATTCATACAAGTATTATACAGTATCAATGCAGCACTCTGCAACATTGATACACATTATACATTACCAATTCAGCACTCTGTAGCATTCATACACGTATTATACAGTATCAATGCAGCACTCTACAGCATTGATACACATATTATACAGTATCACTGCAGCACTCTGTTACATTGATACGTGTTATGCAGTATCAATGCAGCACTCTGTAACATTGGTACGCATTATAAAGTATCAATGCAGCACTCTGCAACATTGATATGCATTATACATTACCAATTCAGCACTCTGTAGCATTCATACACGTATTATACAGTATCAATGCAGCACTCTGTAGCATTCATACACGTATTCTACAGTATCACTGCAGCACTCTGTAACATTGAAACGCGTTATACAGGATCAATGCGGCACTCTGTATCATTGATACGCATTATACAGTATCAATGCAGCACTCTGTAACATTCATACATGTATTATACAGTATTACTGCAGCACTCTAACAATCATACACGTATTATACAGTATCACTGCAGCACTCTGTAATATTCATACATGTATTATACAGTATTACTGCAGCACTCTAACAATCATACACGTATTATACAGTATCACTGCAGCACTCTGTAACATTCATACATGTATGATACAGTATCAATGCAGCACTCTGTAACATTCATACATGTATGATACAGTATCAATGCAGCACTCTGTAACATTTATACAAATATTATTATATTATACAGTATCAATGCATCACTCTGTAACATTGAAACGCGTTATACAGGATCAATGCAGCACTCTGTAACATTCATACGCGTATTATACAGTATCACTGCAGCACTCTGTAACATTTATACAAATATTATTATATTATACAGTATCAATGCATCACTCTGTAACATTCATACATGTATGATACAGTATCAATGCAGCACTCTCTAACATTCATACGCGTATTATACAGTATCAATGCAAGTGCAAGTGTGCGATGTGTACGCCGAGCTGCTAAAAATATCCTTCAGCCAGCGGTCAGCTGCAAATCCATTCATACCTCACTCACAATCTAATGTTTTTACCACTGTGTGCAGTCTGTGCGCAGCCCTGGACTTACTCTTACAGTGCGACGAGAACAGGCTGATCGGGAGGGAGCTGACGTCACACACCCTCCCTGAAAACGCTTGGTAACGCCTGCGTTTTCCCTGACACTCCCAGAAAATGGTCAGTTACCACCCACAAACGTCCTCTTCCTGTCAATCAGCATGCAAATGGCTGTGCGATTATAATTTTCGCAGCAGACTGTCGCTGTTCGGCGATGCCTGTTATTTGGCAATGCGCGTGCGCATTGCGGTACATTCGCATGCACAGTCTACTGATAATCGCCCGCTGTGCAAAAACGCCAAATTTGTGAATGTCGACATAATGGGGTCAATTCAATTTAAGGTGAAGAGGGCAAGTTGCCATTGCAATGGTGTATAAATGCCAGCAACGGCAGCAGATCTTGCCCCCCTTGCAGCCTGATCTCAACACGCACTCGGTGATTTAGGGTTGCAAACACGAAATCAGCGAGTCCGGAGCTACAGGAAGTGTGGCATATAGCCGCACTCACTCGCAGGGCCAAGAACATTGTACCTAATAGAACTGACCCCAATGAATGCGTGCCAACCATTCTACATGTCTGGATGAAGATTAGCTGACAATAAGGCGTTGTGTCTTTAACCTCAGTGTGACCAGAAGACATTTTACTTTTCCTGGATCCCACATTTTCCTCTTTCATAAATAAGTCCAGAGTCGCCATATCGGACAGCTAGTTAATACGTTGCATTTTCATTGATACTGGCCCCACCCACAAAATGGCTGCTGACAGGCACACCTGGAAGTGTGATAAGAGCAAGAATAAACCACGGCGTTTCTTTCCCTGAACAAAAATAGATCCGCCTTATTCCTCAGCTCAAAATAGACCATGTAGGAATCTCCCCACAGACTACGGAGCAACCATGATCTTAAGGGTCACCGTACAGGGGGCATTAGGTTCCCACATGGCATTCGCGGAATACAAACTATTTCTTGGAAATAATTGCTTACTGCTTAATGGCCGTTTCCCCGCAATGTAACCTACTTTCTAAATTAACAGAGGCCAAGAAATCCTATAAGGCTCATTTACGAGTTTTATTCGTACCTGGGCAACTAGGAATAATATATCAGAAAAGCCGTTGCAGGTTTCTAATCAGCTCCTAGCTGTCTGCCATGTACAGCGTATTAAATGCAGGCTGCAGTACTTATTTTTAATACTAGTAACCTATATTAATACCAGGGACGTGCGGTGAGGTAAATTTCTCAGGAGGCACTGGCTAGTACCAGAGCCAGATTTACACACAATATATGAGCCAAAGGGTACATGTGGGCATTATACACAGGTGCAGCAGTATATACATGTGGGCATTATACACAGGTGAAGGTATATACATGTGGCCATTATACACAGGTGCAGCGGTATATACATGTGGCCATTATACACAGGTGCAGCAGTATATATACACATGTGGGCATTATACACAGGTGCAGCAGTATATACATGTGGCCATTATACACAGGTGCAGCAGTATATACATGTGGGCATTATACACAGGTGCAGCAGTATATACATGTGGGCATTATACACAGGTGCAGCGGTATATACATGTGGGCATTATACACAGGTGCAGCGGTATATACATGTGGCCATTATACACAGGTGCAGCGGTATATACATGTGGCCATTATACACAGGTGCAGCAGTATATATACATGTGGGCATTATACACAGGTGCAGTTATATACATGTGGGCATTATACACAGGTGCAACAGTATATACATGTGGCCATTATACACAGGTGCAGCAGTATATACATGTGGGCAGTATACACAGGTGCAGCGGTATATACATGTGGCCATTATACACAGGTGCAGCAGTATATACATGTGGGCAGTATACACAGGTGCAGCAGCATATACATGTGGCCATAATACACAGTGGCAGCGGTATATACATGTGGGCATTATACACAGGTGCAGCAGAATATACATGTGGGCATTATACACAGGTGTAGCAGTATATACATGTGGGCATTATACACAGGTGCAGCAGTATATACATGTGGACATTATACACAGGTGCAGCAGTATATACATGTGGGCATTATACACAGGTGCAGCGGTATATACATGTGGGCATTATACACAGGTGCAGCAGTATATACATGTGGGCATTATACATAGGTGCAGCAGTATATACATGTGTGCATTATACACACGTCTGCATTAGTTGTGTGTTCCAAGCACAGGAAGTGTGACTTAATGTGTGCCAGTCATTTATAATATATGGAATGGTGCAATTAGAATGTACTGTAAATTAAACCATGATAAGACAGTGATATATAACAAAGACTAATAAATTATAAACCCGAAATTGGTCTAAGATATTGTGATAACATGAACAAATAAAAGGATATTTTGGGCCTGATTCTGGTGTACTATAAACTTAAGCGGGATGTAAACTGGACTGGAAAAGCGCCCAAATGCCTGCGGTTGTTTTTTTTTTATTCTTTAAATGCTGCTATCTAGTATGAAAAATTACATTTGCATCACTGTGCATGTGTCCGGGGGCTTAACAAGCAAAAGGGGAAACCCTCTTACATGTTATTGACAATTATAGAACACAATAAGAACTATCTTCTGTGGAGCCAAACAAATCTGATAACCTGATCAGAATCCGAACTGATCGGATGTGTTTTTCAGCAAGCTGGAAATTGTGGTTGGCCGATGACCGCACGCATCGATTGTGCGCAATGCATCCAGCGCCGCAGTGACCGATGACCCAGATAAGTCTTCGTTTGTGTTTGGCAATTTAGGCTCCCCCCCAAGGCCGTCAGGATTGTAGGCCCTGAGCAAAGCAATGCACTGGGGCCCCTACCCACCCATCCACACTATTCAATTAGAATAATAACTTACACCTCCTGCAGTCTCTCCACATGCTTCCATACACTGAATGGCTGTAGGCTCTCTGAGTCCAGCCACCCTCTAATCAGCAGTCAGCATGCTGACTGCGATTCAATGTCTGGCTGCAGGCTGGGAGGCAGGTAGAGAATGCTGCACTCTGATTGGTGGATAGCTCCAGCCATCCACCAATCAGCATGCTGCCTGCCATTCACTATGTGGCATCAGGCTGTCAGTTCGGTAGACAATGCTACACTCTGATTGGTGGATAGCTCCATCCGTCCACCAATCAGCATGTTGACTGACATTCACTATGTGGCTTCAGGCTGGGAGGCCGACAGAGCATGCTGGGACATGTAGTACCATGGGGGCTGGAGAGCTACAGGTTGCCTGAGCGCAGTCAGCCATAGAAAACCAGATGCACGTCATAGACCTGCGGGTAGCTGCATAGTAATGAGCTCATTAGCACAGATGTCTGCTCCATAGCAACACGCAGAGGCAGGAGGCATCTATAATATATTAATGTGTATTTGTGTAGAATATTTACTTCACATTTGTTCTGCTTTAAAGTAGTGCGCACAACTGACTGGAAGCCTGAGACAGACTACACCGGCCAGCCAACAGATCTGTCTTATACACTGCTTCTATATCTCATAGGGGTACACACACAGTCAACAGTATATACTATCGCTCTGTGCTGCCATATAACCATACCACAGAGAGAAAGGACCCCATGATGGGACGGGTCATGACCAGGGGCGAAGTCCTGGGAATTGGGACCTCGGTTGACCCTTTCACACACAAGAAAGACAAATGCTGACCTGGCAGTTTCATCTTCTGCTTGGAGGGGGTACTGAGCTGGGACCAGGAAGCAACCTGTGTTCCAAAAGTCAGGTAAAAGGCGGTCGAAGCCCCAGCTTGTGTGTGACAGCGGTATAACGGCCATTTTGCAAACACAGCCTGTAACATGGCAGTTAGGAGCTGACTGGCATGTACTTAATCTCTCTCAACTTTATCTCTCCCCAAATGCTTAGTACATAGACCCCCACAGCCTGTAACATAGCAGGGGCTGATCTGTTGGTTGCTATCGCTCTCCACTTCATCTTTTGCTAAGGTTTGATACATATCCCCCATTAAAATAAGTAATTTACCAAGTTACAACCTGTTCAGTGAACTGATACTGAATATCGTGTCATCGAGGTAAAAAGTGCTATACAACCCCAAGCGGAACAGTGTACACGAAAAAGAGGCATTGTTACACTACCCTGGTGGCGTGCCGTATCCTACCGGACAAGTTCCAGAGCTTCTGGAGATACAGGCCACACTAGGCCCATCAGCCGGGCATATCAAAGTCCCATTCCAAAGAACCCTAGGCCAGTCCGCTCAAACTGGGACAGGTGGGACTTGGAAAATCAGCGTGGATCAGAAACTGTAGAGTCAAACGTTAGGCCATCATCACGTACACGGACACCGGATCCACGGCTGCCATTATGCTGAGGGTGACGCTACTGAGCCATAAGAAACGTCACTGTGTCACCGTGGTGCGAGGATTATATTCTACCTAGAAGTTCTGGCTCTGGCACTAAATTCACTTCGTTTCCATATATTGATAAATCCTAGGAGAAATTTGACATTCCCGGTAAGCCTGCAGATCTGGATTGTTACGGGCGACAAACTAGAACCGGGCATGGGTGAAGCAGGAATTCCACCCAGCAGCATACAATTAGTGCAATATGCTTCAGGTTAGGGCACTGCGATCAGAGACAGTGCATTCCGCCGGGACTCAGCATTTTGGAGGAATCCCGCAGGGAATGGATTTAAGCTGTGGTTTTTCTAGTGGTTTAGAAAAGCACAAAATGCCTCTAAAATGTTTCTAAAAAATAATAATGCATTCGGCTGAGTCTCTACACAACTTATACCCCTTTCACACCGCAGCTATAACCCGGTAAATTGCCGTTTTTTAAGCCTTCCAAAACGGTTCTAGCTGCGGTGTGAAAGGGCCACTTTGAATTTACTGGTTGCAGATTACTGGTATTTTAAAACGGGTAAAAAGCAGGGTCCTACACGGTTCAGACGCGTTTCATTGTGCAATGTGAAAGGCTCAGAAACGGTATTTCCAAACCACAGAAGGTGATAGGCTGTCTCCATGCGTGATGTCACCAGGCAGAAGCAGGAAATAAACTGGTGGAAACACATGAGAGTGAAGAAGCGTTTTATTATACAGAATACAGTTTAAAATGGCAAATTGGAGTGATGAGGAGGTTAGGGAGCTGCTTAGGATCAGAGGGGATGAAGAAATATGTAGACAAATCACTGGGACAGTGAAGGATGCAGTAATCTACATAAACATGGTAAAGCTGCTTGAAGCTGCTGGGTTCCATCGTACGACTAGCCAAATTATTAATAATTAATTAATAATTATTAATAATGTGTGGGCTAGAAAAGTCCATTTAAAATGACAACCGCTGTTTTCTATGGGAGAAACGGGTTCAGTGTGAAAGGTACCAAAACGGTAATGAAACGGTAATATACCGGTTACAACATGCGATGTGAAGGGGGTTTAACTGCTCAGACCCGTTTTAAGAACCGTTTCAAAAGCAGGGTTTGCGATGTGAAAGCAGCATTCAAGTGCCGTGTGCACCGACTCACTTGTTGTGGCTGCAAATCATTGTAATAGTGTGAGAATGCTGAACACACAAAGCGACAGAGAGACAACTGGGGATGGATATGCTTCTTTATGGCCTATAAGCAAGTACAGCACTGATACCTGATTACCGTACACAGGTATTTGGGCAGCACGGTGGCATAGGGGGGAATTCAATTGAGGGTGGAAAATTTGAAAGACCCCACGGCGTGGGCGTTTTCCCTCAGCCGCGTGGTTTTTATACTCAATTGGTGGACGAAAATGGGACGCCTTATTTCTCGCACCTCCAGAGCAAGTTTGACTTTTCCCAAAATCGTTATCTGTAGGATAAATCACCAGGACTTGCTTGGGCCCTACTAATAAGTTTAATTAGTCAGCGTCGGGAGCCGGTTCCTCTGCAGCAGTGTGTCAGTGTGCGTGCAAGTACGTGTGTGCAGGAGTGTGTGTCCCTTGTGTGTGTGTGCGTGTGTGAGAAACCCCACCCCCCCCCATTCTCCCCGAATTGTCAGGGCAGGGATGGAGAACCTTCTCCAGCTACTGTTGAACTACACATCCCAGCATGCCCTGCAACAGTTTTAGCATGGCCAAATAGCAAAACTGTAGCAAGGCATGCTGGTATGTGTATTTCAACAACAGCTGGAGGGCCGAAGGTTCCTCATCCCTGTGTTAGGTATTCTCCACCCCGGAGACGGACGCTGAGAGAACTACCAAGTAATACAATCTATATTTCCTTTTAGTTCCTGAAAAAAGTAACACCGTTATTGGATCCATTTCCCACCTATCTTGTTAATTAAAGTCTGCCATGGATTTAAATGATGATAAAATAGTAGAGTTGGAAGCTGCGCGGCCGCGTCACGTTATTATGGCGCACATGGCTGACATGATAAAGCCATTGATAAGTTGTGGTGCCTGCGGCCACCCTAAGTCACACATTAGCATATAACATCCATTATTCCTGGGGTACACAGAGGACAAGGCATTAGGTACAACACATTACTGGTCATTCACAATAATTAAACCGAACGTGAACAAGACAGATTCGCTCGCCCATTCCAGGTAGCCATGGTGATGTCCTGATTAGCTTTAGGGCTGAACTGAAAACGTCAAAACCTTTTCCTGTAACTCTTTAGAGACCCCCTCGGTTACAGAATACAGATTATATCAAGTAATCGCCACTGACATAAAGTAGTAGCATTAAGGTGCTGTAACCCCTAGCAACCTATCAGATCCTGACTTTCATTAGTCCAAGGTGTATTATGCAAGACTGGTCTGCTAAGGAATTAATGTACTAAGCCCTGGAGAGAGATAAAGGGGTACATTTACTAAGTAGTGATAAGAGCTGAGAAGTGAGCCAGTGGAGAAGTTGCCCATGGCAACCAATCAGAACTGAAGTAACATCTATAATTTGCATACTATAAAATGATACAGAGCTGCTGATTGGTTGATGGGGAATTTTCTCCACTGGCTCACTTCTCCGCTCTTATCGCTGCTTAGTAAATGTCCCCCTAACGTACCAATCAATCAGCTCCTAACTGCCATGTTACAGACTGGGTTTGAAAAATGACAGTTATGAGCTAATTGGCTGGAACTTTATCCCCGTTCACTTTATCTCTCTCCAAGACTTATAGGCCTTACACACTGGCCGATTTTTTTAAAAGATATGAACGATCTCGTTCATAAATGAACGAGAACTCGTTCATATCTTTCAGTGTGGAGACTCCAGCGATGAACGATGCGCGTCCCGGCGCTCTTTCATCGCTGGTCTCCCGTCGGCTGTACATGCAGGCCAATATGGACGATCTCGTCCATATTTGCCTGCAGTTCTATGGAGCCGCGTGACGGGGGGAGTGAAGAAACTTCACTCCCCCCGTCACTGCCCCCCCACCGCCGGGTCGCTCGTCGGCCGTATCCGCCGTCGGGCAGCTCGGCGGCGGGTCGGCCAGTGTGTAGGGCCCCTTAGTAAATATGACCCCATAGACCCTTAAGTTATCTGCACAAAGGTATGAAATGAGCCTTTTAGCGAAGAGTCAGACTTAGGGGCTAATTCAGCAAGGAACGCAAATATGCAAAAATTGCGAAAATACAGAAAATCTGAGCCAAAAAAAATAAATTTCTGAGACAAAAAATACAACTTCTGAGACGTAGCAAAAACTGCGTATGCACTACGAAAACTAGGCGTGTAGGGGGCGTACTAAAGGGCTGGACTCACAAAAACTACGAGCAGGGGCGTGTTGTGGGCGTATGCAGATTTTAGATAGGCGGAGCATACGCATTTTTTGCAACTGAATGCACATTTATGGTGTGCAGTTTCTGAGTGACTACAGGTCAGCCTTACAATCTGCACAAGCTGACCTCAGATGTAGAATGTTCTGCAATCATTGCTTCATTACCCCCAGCTGATACACCTCACACCGCTGACCACAATTACCTTTATTCAGCTGCATTGACACTTATCAATATGTAAGGGAGCTTTAAACTATTTAACACATGTATTACTCTAAAATATATGTTAGTAGTAACCAGGGGCGGATTGGGAACAAAAAGCGGCCCTGGAAAAATGTGTGCTAGTGGCCCCACATGGGCAGCACCAGAGGTGTAAGATCTAGCCATGGGCCATGGCAGCAGCACCCTCCCCCCAAGACTTTCCAGATAGTGGGCATGCCCAGCACCAAGGGGGAAGTTAAAAGGAAATAAACTTAAGTGTTATGAGCACATTATATCTATGATACATCTTCAGAATTTAGGAAACTATATAATTCTTTTGAAAGATATATTTTCTTGCTTATTACACCAACCGTATCCCAATCACTATTCACTCAATCTTATATGTCAGCCAAGCAGGCAGACAGAGCATACACTAGATCATCTGCAATCACAGGCTAAGTGGCCAAGTCATTTTCATATATGCAAATTATTTTGCATCTTATTCATTATGTCTATAAAAAGGACCACATGTCCTCAAACAAAACAGGCCCTGCGGGTGCGTCGGCCCACCGGGAATCTTCCCTGTAAACCCTATGGCCAATCCGCCTCTGGTAGTAACCTAATAATTCTTTAAGTTAATAACAATGCAGGTTTGTCAACAAACACACTTGTTTTCCTACAAACATGTACAATAACATTTACAAGCAAGTTGTTGTTTTTTTGTTTGGTTAATGGCTTTTTGTTTAAAAGTTTTTTTATGATTTAAAGCAACAAACAATTCAAAAATCATACCCACATACATGTGTAAGGTTTTTGTTTTTTTCCCTCCTTGACAAAGAAACATATGTTCAATAACATCACCACAATAATTGTGATTTTGTAGACATTTTAAATATGCACCACTTTTTTTCAATATAAATATTTTCACATTAAACAATAACATAAGAAATGTTAATAATAACAAAGAAACATTAATATGTCATGTATGTAAACTTTCAACATAAAAAAAAACACTTTTTGTTCCTTTTTCCGCCTGCGTTTGTGGATTCACCTCGGAAGTAGCTCGTCTTATTGTTCAACGCATCCTGTCAGTATTCATAGTTGGCTCAATGTTAGGTGTGACTGATGTTAAATTGTTACATTAGAAACCTTTACGCAAAAAATGCGACTAAGTAAGTTTTTTCGCACAAAATGCGGATTTTTAAATCTAAATTGCAAAGTTAGCAAATTTGACAAGTCCACCTTTTTTTTGTAATATTAAATTAGTGTTGCAGATTTTTCGTTTGGGCGTGCTTTCGCAATTTTGCGATTGGTCGCAGTTTTTGCTAATTTGTACTTTTTACGATCCTTACTGAATTAGCCCCTTAATACTGTCTCTGAGAATATGTTAACATTTCAACAATCCATAGCTCTATGGGCCTAATTCAGTCCTGATCGCTCGCTAGGTTTTTTTTGCAGTCCTGCGTTCGTATAGTCGCCGCCTACAGGGGGAGTGTATTGTAGCTGTGCAAGTGTGCGATCACATGTGTAGTAGAGCTGTACAAACTGATTTTGTGCAGTCTCTGCGCAGCCCAGGACTTACTCAGCCGCTGCGATCACATCAGCCTGTCCGGGGCCGGATTTGACGTCAGACACCCGCCCTGCAAACGCTTGGTCCCGCCTGCGTTTTTCCGAACACTCCCTGGAAATGGTCAGTTGTCACTCACAAACGCCCTCTTTCTGTCAATCTCCTTGCGAACGCCCGTGCGAACGGATCCTTCGCACAAAACCCATTGCTGACCGGCGATCCGCTTTGCAGCCGTTCGTCGCGCCTGCGCATTGTGGTGCATACGCATGCGCAATTTGGATCTGATCGCCCGCTGTGCGAAAACATACAGCAGCGATTGGGTCTGAATGACCCCCTATATTTTCATTCCTGGTTGCGATCGGCATCACAAAAGTACCTTGGAGCATGTGTAGTGCGATCGCAGTGCGTATCTACTCTACCAATAATCGCTCAGTTGCATTGCGTACAAATCTGTATCAGAACCTGTGTCAAATATAAAGTAAACCAGCCGCCCACAAACAGTGACATTTTATGTCTCCAAACATTTCTCATCCTATCAAAGAACATCGCTTAACACAATTATGACTATTAGGCAATAGGCTGCATTCTCAGGGTTAGTGGTTCAGGACCTTGTATTTAATGGACTGGAGGGAATCTAGGTGTATAGATGAGAGTGTAAGGAGACTGCAATTCCACCTCACACAGCAGTTGAACACTGTATACTCTGTGTCTGAATCTTCACAAAGATATTTAGATCTGTAAATCCAGGACACATATCATCCCTACCTTAATCCTGACCCTAACTCATCCCTAACCATAACCACAATACCCTAACCCCAAATTCAATCCACTAAACCCTACACAACTCTCATACCCTAGCCCTAACCCAAACCTCACCCTGACCATAACCCCAATACCCTAACTATAAACCCAATCCACTAAACCCTACACAACCCTAATACCCTATCCCTAACCCAAACCTCACCCTAACCATAACCCCAATACCCTGACCCCAAACCCAATCCACTAAACCCTACACAACCCTAATACCCTATCCCTAACCCAAACCTCACCCTAACCATAACCCCAATACCCTGACCCCAAACCCAATCCACTAAACCCTACACAACCCTAATACCCTATCCCTAACCCAAACCTCACCCTAACCATAAACCCAATACCCTAACCCCAAACCCAATCCACTAAACCCTACACAACTCTCATACCCTAGCCCTAACCCAAACTTCACCCTGACCATAACCCCAATACCCTAACTATAAACCCAATCCACTTAACCCTACACAACCCTAGTACCCTATCCCTAACCTCACCCTGACCATAACCCCAATACCCTGACCCCAAACCCAATCCACTAAACCCTACACAACCCTAATACCCTATCCCAAACCTCACCCTCACCATAACCCCAATACCCTAACCCCAAACCCAATCCACTAAACACTTTTACCCTATCCCTAACCTCACCCTGACCATAACCCCAATAACCTAACCCCAAACCCAATCCACTAAACCCTACACAACCCTAATACCCTATCCCTAACCATAACCCCAATACCCTAACCCCAAACCCCATCCACTAAACCCTACACAAACCTAATACCCTATCCCTAACCCAAACCTCATCCTAACCATAACCCCAATACCCTTATCCCAAACCCCATCCACTAAACCCTACACAACCCTAATACCCTATCCCTATCCCAAACCTCACCCTAACCATAACCCCAAACCCAATCCACTAAACCCTACACAACCCTAATACCCTATCCCTATCCCAAACCTCACCCTAACCATAACCCCAAACCCAATCCACTAAACCCTACCCAACCCTAATACCCTATCCCTAACCCAAACCTCACCCTAACCATAACCCCAATTCCCTAACTATAAACCCAATCCACTAAACCCTACACAACCCATATACCCTATCCTCACCCTAACGCTAACCCCAAACACAATCCGCTAAACCCTACACAACCCTAATATGCTATCTGCCTTGGTACAAGTTAAGGTGTAATAAATGAGTCAGGCCAGAGCGGAATGTTAAGGGCCCCATACACTAGAACGATAATGCCCGATTTCATCCAATTTCGGGCATTCGGGCCGATATATCGGGTGAAATCGGGCTTTTTGGATGTGTTTCCGATCCGATGCTCGTTCCCGAGAGGGTCAGATCGGTTCCCCTAGATCGTTAGTGCTGCACTCGTGATATGTCGGTTCCCGCAGGCATGGCTGGGATCGCATACGAAATATCGCATGCAAAATGTACCAAATCGTATGGAACCATTCCCGGGAAGCTCCCAGGAGAGTTCAAGGGAAATCGCCTCCGACTTCAGCCTCAGGCATATCGTTGTAGTGTATGGGGCCCTTTACATCCCAGAGCTAGCAGGAATGTGCACGTGGAAGAACTATCTGCACCTTCTGGAAGCCAGCCAAAAAACAAGAAGTAAATACAGATAAATAGTATTTGCCAGCAGAAATAAAACCTGCAGGTCCCTCTAGCCCAGTGGTAGCCAACCCTGGACCTCGAGAGCTACCAACAGTTCACATTTTCCAGCTCATCTAGCAGGTGCACAGGTGAAGTCATTACTACTGTAACTGTCACATTTTAAAAGATCCACAGTTGGAGCTCATTACTTAACTTGTGATTCCGTGAGGAGACCTGGAATACATGCACTGTTGGTAGCTCTCGAGGACCAGGGTTGGCTACCCCTGCTCTAGCCGCTGTACAGGTATTGTGTATGTGTTTCTTGTTTATCTCTATTTACACTTGTAATATGGATGTTTTTTTCACTATTTTTGTGTGTATAACATTTTAGACCTAACAATGGGGGTAATTCCAAGTTGATCGCAGCAGGATTTTTGTTAGCAGTTGGGCAAAACCATGTGCACTGCAGGGGGGGCAGATGTAACATGTGCAGAGAGAGAGAGATTTGGGAGTGGTGAGTTCAATCTGCAATCTAAATTGCAGTGTAAAAATAAAGCAGCCAGTATTTACCCTGCACAGAAATAAAATAACCCACACAAATCTAATGGGCCCTACACACATGCCGATATCACTGCACGATATGAACGATCTCGTTCATTAATGAACGAGATAACGTTTATATCGTGCAGTGTGGAGGCACCAGCGATGAACGATGCGCGGCCCCCGCTCGTTCATCGCTGGTGCTATGTCGGCTGTGCATGCAGGCCAATATGGACGAGATCATCCATATTTGCCTGCAAGTCTACGGAGCCGGGTGACGGGGGGAGTGAAGAAACTTCACTCCCCCCGTCACTGCCCCCCCGCCGCCGGGTCGCCCGTATCGGCGGTCGGGCAGCTCGGCTGCACATCGCCGAGTGTGTAGGGCCTATAACTCTATCTGCACATGTTATATCTGCCTCCCCTGCAGTGCACATGGTTTTGCCCAACTGCTAAAAAAAATCCTGCTGCGATCAACTTGGAATTACCCCCAATATCCTTATGTTTGTCCCAGTAGTAGCAACAATTTGCAAATCATCTTTATAATGAACTGGGGGATGGGAACAAAAAAAACAAAACAAAAAACAAAAACAATGTGCCCTTTAAATATTGTACCCAAAAGCTGTCCTGTATATATCGCCATCAGGGTGAGGTTTTTTTTTTTCATTTTTATTAAATCACACTACATATTTCAGTATAAACTATACCTGATATAAGTAAGTATAAATCTGTCTAGTTTGTAGATTCTTTAGAGACAGCTACAAGAAAATGTAAGTGAACAGCACTTCTCTTGTGTCAGGGCTGTGTAAGGGGTGTGCTGTCTCTTAGCTTTATACACAATGTATATTAGTGTATTTATACACAGGTATCAGGGACCATTTGAACCGACTGCCTCCTCAGTCATCCACTACCTCCTCAGTCACCCACTACCTCTTCAGTCACCCACTGCCTCCTCAGTCACCCACTGCCTCCTCAGTCACCCTCTGCCTCTCCCTGTCACCCTCTGCCTCTCCCTGTCACCCTCTACTTCTCTGTAGCGAACGTCCATTTCATATCGAAATGGCCATAATAAAAAAATGGTATTAGTCAAATTGCATATTATTATAAGGTATATTGGGCCTAATTTAGATCTGATTGCTGGGTACAGATTTTTGCACTGCTGCGATCAGATAGTCGCCGCCCACCAGAGGAGTGTATTTTAGCTGTGCAAGTGTCCGAACGCATGTGCAGGAGAGCTGCACAAACTGATTTTGTGCAGTCTCTGCGCAGCCCAGGACTTACTCAGCCGCTGCGATCCCATCAGCCTGTCTGGGACCGGATTTGACCTCAGACACCCGCCCTGCAAATGCTTGGACACGCCTGCGTTTTTCCAAACACACCCGGAAAACGGTCAGTTGCCACTCACAAACGCCCTCTGTCAGGTCTGTAACTTTGTCTGTGGGTCAGTGTAGGTGTGGTAGACGAAGCGAGGAGGCTGAAGAAAAATCCTGCGCATGTGCGCCTGATGTTTATTAGCACACAGGGGTAAATTCAGCAACTGGAACACAATGATAACTGATGGTTGAGAATCAATTAGAAAAACAAAACGGTGATTGTCTGGGAAGTCGGTAACAGCAGAAATTATATATGATTGAAAAACAAATGCGGTTGATGACAAGAATGAGTGGCAGTAAATGATTCCGATGAAATGAGTTTTAAAGAGTCACTGATAACAAACGACAATGATGGTTAACTTGAGAGTTGATAATAATGGTAATGATAAACAGAAGAAGCAGATGAAACTGATGACACAAATATGCAGTAAACGAAACTCCGGTGGATGGTTGAGAAACCAATAATAAAGAGCACACAGTCTGTATGGTAGCACATGTTCACTAAGCCAAGCAAGGCCCAAGCAGGAGACAGTTCATAACACAGCAAGTTGGTATATTAAGTGCTGAATGCAAATGCACAATGCTGAATGCTGGTAATTAAATGCACAGGTTGAATGAGTGGAGAAACACCTGGAGAAAGTCTCTTACTGCAAGTTGTATGGTGGCTGACTGTGGTAGGAGTTCGTAACAAGCTGGAAGACTGAGGACTGGAGATCCACAAAGGAACAGAAGCAATGAAACCACTGGAAACAGGAACACAGGAACCAGGAGAACTTGTTCACTGAATGTGACTCGTCCGAGGCGATGAGACTGAGCCACGGACCTGAATTTATACCCCTTGCTCCGCAGTGATTGGTTGCCGGGATCATGTGTGCAAACACATTGCAGGATTGGATGTTCAGGTCAGCTGAGCCCAGGTGTCATGGCGGCGCCCATGCTGTAAAGACGCTGGCACATAGCGGGGGGCACAATGAATAAGGTTCAGGGGTACACACCGACAATGGACATTGCGCTCGCGGACGGTGCATCCAGGCAGCCGCGACTGGGGCCGTGACCTCCGGAGGCCTGCACACCAGCGAGCTGGTAAGTGAGATGCCGCTGAACGCCGCTTCCTGACACCCTCTTCCTGTCAGTCACCTTGCGATCGCTTTTTTTGCAACATCCCGTCGCTATGCACTGATCCCCATTGATGCGGTACGTCGCTCATGTGCATTGCGGTGCATACACATGCGCAGTTCGGACCTGATCGCAGGCTGTGAGAAAACGCAGCCTAGCGATCAGGTCTGAATTACCCCCATTGTACATGAAAAATGTCATTGGTAAAGGAGATAGGTGTGATGGTGGGGACAAACTCACACCTAAAATATGATCTGCATGATGATTAACATATAATAACTGCCAGGAGCATGTAATGTGGATAGAACAGCTCTGCCCTTATACGGTTTATACTACATGTAGATACTGATCAAAGGATTTGTTTGGACAAAGCAGTGTTTACGATACAACAGGAGGGTCAAGCATACAAACCAGAGAAGACACAATGGGGGTCATTCCGACCCGATCGCTCACTGCAGTTTATCGCAGCGATCGGGTTGGTTCTGCACATGCGCCGGCGCATGCTGGACGGCCGAAGGCAGAGGCGTTCGCAGGGTGGAAGGGGACTGGACGGCGGTGTTAAGCCGCCGTTTAGGTGATGCGGTCCGGCTAACACAAGTGTGGCCAGACCGTTGGGGGGCGGCGGCTGTGTGACGTCACACGCAGCCGCTGCAACCCGGGCAGCGAAGTGGTTACTCCTGAAATGCATAAGCATCGCCACTGCGCGATGCTTTCGCATTTCTGCGGGAGTGGGGGGGGGGGGGGGGCGGCACTGACATGCGGGGGCGAACTAGCCCTGTGCTGGGCATCCCCTCGCATGTCTGAGAGCCTGATCGTAGCTGTGCTAAATTTAGCAAGCTATGATCAAGTCGGAATGACCCATAATGTCCACAAGAGGTGTCGAACCTCCTTTGAAGTAGGGGAAGAGAAACTGCTTGAAGAAAAGCATTTGGTTCATCCTTCCTTTAAGCGTTGCTTTGGAAGGGTTAAAAGATCCAAGGGTGGGGGTTGAGAGTAACTAGCAGTTGAATAAGAATGAGAGACGCTCAATACAAGTTGTTCATTGACGTGAGGAGATCTATCGATCATAATGCATCCAAGCAACAGGAAAAGACCTCACTTCCTCCATCGTTCCAACTCTGGTCAGGTGATCTGAACTTTGTATTTGCCCATTTATTTATTTTCTTGAAATTGTCGCAACCTGTGTGATCTTTTAAAATTATTATAATCTTGTACATTTTTTGCATTGTAAGTTTTGAATAAATTCCTGAATTAAATACTTAAATTCTAGTTCTGGTTCTGTGTTTTTTGACCCAAGGACTCAAGTGGCTCATGTTACCTAATTTTCTAAGTATAAATAATAGTGAGTGCAGGTAAGAGCAGAAGCTTACCCTGGGCTTTGACCCTAAAAGTATCTGCTAATGGTTGCAGTGACCATGTTTGACCGCACATGCTGAGGTAACCAGTAAAAGTCAACGGTGGCGATTCTCAGATCGGCATATCTAGAGGGTCGGCCCACAGGACTGCGACTTTCTCCATCATGCCTGCCTCGCCCAGACACCCACTGTCTCTCATTTTCACCCTCAACTTATCCCTGTCATCCATGGCTTGCTCCTGCCACCCACTGCTTTTCTGTCACCCACTGCCTCTGCCTGTCACCCGCTACCTCACCCTGTCAAACACTGCTTTCCCTGTCATCCTCTACCTCTCCATCATGCCTGCCTCCCCAAGTCACCCACTGCCTCCCCGTCACCCACTGCCTCTCCGTCATCCAATACCCCCCAAGTCACCCACTGCCTCTCAGTCACCCTCTATTTCTTACTTTGACCCTCTTTCACCCTCTACCTATCACTGTCATCCACTGCTTGTCCCCGTCACCCACTGCTTTTCTCTCACCCATTGCTCTCCCTGTCACCCTAGACCTCTCCCTGTCACCTACTGCCTCTCCACCACCCTCTACCTCTCCTTGTCACCCAGTTTGTTGTGCTGTGAATAGTCTGCATGTGTGTGTATTATGCAGTTTTTAGGATTATGTATATCTTATGCCAGCAATTGGGGGTGGGGGATGCCGGCTTCTCGGCAGTGACAGGAACGGGGTGCTACGGTGTGACATTCTCCTGTCACAGAGAAGCCGATAAAACAGGCACTAGTCTCCAGGGACAGTCCAGTATCTCCAGGCCACAACCCCAGAATGATGCAATCATGCATCTTTATGTTAGACCAAGATGAAGTACCCCCTGTTGTCACCAGACTCAGTGGCGCCTCTGAGTTGACCCAGTATTGCAACTAGCAACCGGAAAATGACTCCACCACAATAAAATTCAGCATATACAGCACTGGATGTTTTGGAGGAATAGTTTGGACAACAGAGGAGTGACTGGACCATTTTCGTTCAGCGGGACCCACTTGTCCGCTATGTGTGGCCCAGCACCAAGACCTTTAGAGGCCCTTAGCACTTAAACAATAATAAACTGTAAAATAAAATTTGATTTTTTTAAATAAAGCAAGATTACAGAAAGATGGAAAGTACCACCTATTTTTGTATACTTGCACTCTATTTATATTTGAAAAGTTTTCTCCTACTTTTTCTAATTGCAATGTCCTTTCTGTGGAACCTGGTTCAGCCTCATCATTTGCAGTTTTGCACCATACGGTCCATGGTAAATCCAGCAACGTAAAATGTCTGTGGTGCCCCCGTCCTTTGATGCCCTAAGTACGTACTGATTTTGCTTAATGGTTAATCCAGCCCTGACTATAGAGACTCGTTATTGTACACTGCATTGTACCCTCACGTGCTTCTGACCCGATTCCAAATAGATGATGATGCTGACCCAGTGCATTATGGGAAAGGTCCTCTCCACGAAGGGAATATAGATGCTACCACCCCAAAATACTCTAGAAACGTATTTTCTGAAATACATTGGCTGGTTCTCCTTTCTCCATCATTCATAAAAATTGCAAAAATCAACCATCTGACACTATAGAGCCGCCTCCAATTTGCTTACGGGCACGGACAGCCTTCTATACTGTTCTGGCATCTTTTTTACCTCACTCTCATATAATTCCCATATGTTGCACACTGCAGAATAAACAGTGACACTGGCGCGATGGCGTTTGCAACTGAACTCAGCATACATCAGGAACGCGCTTCACAAAAATTTCCCGTAAAGTGCGCACTGATGTTACCCGAGACTTCACACTGCGGAAATTCAGCCCCATATATTCACAGGTTTCGTGTTTATTTTAATGTACGGCTTCAAGTGCTCTTTTAGCCCATTTTGTTCTGTAATCGACCCTGCCCGTGTCAGGATTATTATTGCATGTCTGGAAATGTGGGCCCCCTGCTAATTCCTGGAGCGGCTGCGTGTACTTGCAGAATAAATGTCCTCCGAGAGATACTAATGCAGACAGTTTTCAGTCATGGTCCCTCGCTTACAGACTGGAGATTGGATAAGCTGCCTCCAGCTATACGTCTGCACAGAACACGGAGACACTGATCGATGGCTCTCCGTTACTGCGCCCGTCATCAACTTTATCTGCTCTTCCCAGGAATCTTCAAACAGCAGCAGCGTATTAATACCTAGGAAGTTACGTAGTGTCAAACCTCTTTACCCAAATGCATCTGGCTTAATGGGTGTGCGCCCTTATTTCTGGGCCTGGGGATTGGCGCCTGCTCTAGAATAAGAGGCTAATTTTGGCGTGCAATAGTCTAACATGTCCAGAGAAAGAAATGGGCACATTAGGAAATGATTAGACGGACTGTACAGAAGATGAAGGAGGGTATATACTATTGAGGGGCAATGGGCCTAATTCAGAGATGATCGCAGCAGCAAATTTGTTAGCAGTTGGGCAAAACCATGTGCACTGCAGGGGGGGCAGATGTAACATGTGCAGAGAGAGTTAGATTTGGGTGGGGTGTGTTCAAACTGAAATCTAAACTGCAGTGTAAAAATAAAGCAGCCAGTATTTACCCTGCACAAAAACAAAATAACCCACCCAAATCTAACTCTCTCTGCACATGTGCACATGTTACATCAGCCCCCCACCTGCAGTGCACATGGGGGGTAATTCCAAGTTGATCGCAGCAGGAATTTTTTTAGCAGTTGGGCAAAACCATGTGCACTGCAGGGGAGGCAGATATAACATGTGCAGAAAGAGTTAGATTTGGGTGGGTTATTTTGTTTCTGTGCAGGGTAAATACTGGCTGCTTTATTTTTACACTGCAAATTAGATTGCAGATTGAACACACCACACCCAAATCTAACTCTCTGCACATGTTACATCTGCCCCCCCCCCTGCAGTGCACATGGTTTTGCCCAACTGCTAACAAATTTGCTGTGATCAGGTCTGAATTACCCCCAATGTGAGAACCTCATTTTGCTGAAAGATTATTGAAATAAAATAAACAGAGTGGGGGAGCGGGTGGATACATTTTTGAGAATGGAGGGACACACAGCCCCTTTCACAGCGGGAAAGGCATTCAGTGCTGTACCAGGACTGAGCTGGCAGACACCAGACACTATAAGTAATAATAATCAGTTTATTTATATTGCGCTCCTTCTCCAATAGGATTGCATAGTGCTTAACCGATAGAATGAACAGAATACAGTACAGAAACATTGAGCACAATAAAGAGGTTTAGCTTTGCATGAAATACAGAGAGTATGAAGATTCTACAAAGTGTGTCGCAGCCATCTTGGGTCATCAGTTGCAGGATTATTCACGCTGCCCATGCAGGGTCCCGGTGAGGCAGCCATTTTGGGAGCACCACTTAGGATATCACTGGGCAGAATAGCGAATGCCTGGAACTGACGACACATAGTGGGAAAGATATAATACTCGGCGAGATCCTTGTGAGTACATCAGAACCGTGCATTTTTTAATTCTACCAGGCGAGGCAGCCATGTTGAACGAACTAAATTGGTATCATGGAAGATAGGACATACTAGGATAAAAAGAACAGTGAGGTAACAGGAAACCCCCTGCCTGACTAATTCCATGGGCCTCTCATCCTGCCCTTCAAGTACCAGGCGAGACAGCCACATAGGGCGCACTAATGAGCAATCCATGGCAGAAACATGTGGCGGGAAGTGGTAGACCCAGTGATGCGGCAGAAAGAATAGAATGGTAGGTAGCCCAGAGCAAGCAAAAATAAAACAACAAGAAATTATAGCTCTTGATTAAAAAGAACAGCCAAGGTTGAATAGCAGCCGACCGAACAATGGCATATAACATGCTAGACCACATGTACAAAATAAAGTGGGAAGTATAGTTATATATTTCTACTATGTTTTAATATAATGAAAGGGGATGCGGTCAAAATCCAGCGGTCGGGATCCCGACAGTCAGAATCCTGACGGATCCTGAAGGTAAGTACTGGTGTTGGGGTTAGGCACTAGGGGGAGGGTTAGGCTGTGGAGGTTGGGGTTATGCAGTAAGGGGAGTGTTAGGGTTGGGCTGTGGGGAGGATGGTTAAGCTGCAGGAAGAGATGGTTAGGGTTAGGCTGCAGGAAGAGATGGTTAGGCTGCGGGAAGGGGAGGGTTAGACTGCGGGAAGGGGAGGGTTAGGGTCAGGCTGTGGATGTAGGTGTTATACCAGAGGTTCCCAAACTGTGTGCCGTGGCTCCCTGGGGTGCCTCGGGACACTTGCAGGGGTGCCCTGGGTTGGTGGTCCAGGACCAATTCAAATTATTCATGGTCAATATAATAGGCAAAACCAGTGCTGGTGGCTGCCAGTCATAAAATATGTGGCCAAACAGAAGCAAATCTTGTCCCTCACCACACAACTGACCCTAAGGATGACACATAAACGCGATCTACTTAATGTAATATTTCTTTCTAGATTTCTCAATAAGAAATTTTTGGCCTAGAGGTGCCGTGACAAAAATTCTGATATTCTAGGGAGCCGTGAATTCAAAAAGGTTTGGAAACCACTGGGTTATACAGTAAGGGGAGGGTTAGGGTTGGGCTGTGGGGGGATGGTTAGCCTGCAGGAAGAGATGGTTAGGGTTAGGCTGCAGGAAGAGATGGTTAGGGTTAAGCTGCAGGAAGAGATGGTTAGGCTGCGGGAAGGGGATGGTTAGACTGTGGGAAGGGGAGGGTTAGGGTCAGGCTGTGGAGGTAGGGGTTATGCAGTAAGGGGAGAGTTAGGGTTGGGCTGTGGGGGGATGGTTAGCCTGCAGGAAGAGATGTTTAGGGTTAGGCTGCAGGAAGAGATGGTTAGGGTTAAGCTGCAGGAAGAGATGGTTAGGCTGCGGGAAGGGGATGGTTAGACTGCGGGAAGGGGAGGGTTAGGGTCAGGCTGTGGAGGTAGGAGTTATGCAGTAAGGGGAGGGTTAGGGTTGGGCTGTGGGGGGATGGTTAGCCTGCAGGAAGAGATGGTTAGGGATAGGCTGCAAGAAAAGATGGTTAGGGTTAAGCTGCAGAAAGATGGTTAGGGTTAGGCTGCAAGAAGAGATGGTTAGGGTTAGGCTGCGGGAGGGATGAGTTATGATTAGAGTTAGGGTGAAAATACTTACTGGGATCCATCGGTAATCTGGTTGTCACTTTCCGCTGTTGGGTCTTAAGGCTGTCAGGATCCCCACTGCTGGGATTTCATACCCAACCCAAGGAAAGGGTCACTTCCAAACTATGGCCCCCATTTATCAAGCCTTGGAGAGTGATAATTAGCACAGTGGTAAAGTACCAGCCAATCAGATCCTAACTGACATGTCACAGGCTGAGTTTGAAAAATGACAGTTAGAAGCTGATTGGTTGGTAATTCATCACTGTGCTATTTATCATTTTCCAGGGCTTGATAAATCTGGGCCTATATTATTGGTTTTCAGTGCTGTCATGGGTTTTGACAGGGCCTGGTGCTGGGGGGCGTGGCCGCATACGTGGGGCCATGTCCACGCACCATTGTAAATACCTCTTTAGATGAAGCAGAGGGTGTGGCAATATCATGGTCCTGCCCCCTGTGTCAGTAAATAGCAGGCAGATGGTGCCATAATGATTTCAACAAATACCACGCCTAACTTTTAAGATGAGAGGTCTATGAAGTCAGCAAGTATGTCGCATGTATCAAATGCCACTGATTTTAAGCTTGCGAGCAGAGCCCTGTCTCGTTTTATTACTGCGTTGGTTCCCAATTGCCAAGCGCTACGGAACATGCTGCCACATCAATAAATGTTAATAAATAGATATAGATATAGATATATATAACGGTACATTTTCTCCAGATCACCTCAGAAACTGCATCAGAAACGATAGCAACAGAGTCAGTGGTAAACGTCAGCAGCAATATGTGATCTTTTCATGCAGCGGAGTCCTTGAGCTCTCAAGAAGCTATTTATGGTTTTAAAACGACTACAAATAAAATGTTCTGTACAATCAGCCTCTTCAGTGCTGCAATCATCAGCGGGAACAATGGACGGAGCTAATAGCGGTGCTCACGGGCGCGGTGATGCTCCTGAGAGGGGATCTTCAGAAATTAAACTTTATTCAATATATTGCTATAAACGTCTATCATATAACAGGTGACAGATAATCACGGTAATGAAGCAGGGTGCTGTGGGAGCAGATTTATCTTCACATAGATATATATGATCTTCATATAGGTAACAGCAGAGATACACACAAAACACCTACATGAAGCTCTCCAACAAGAACTGCAAATCCCAGGATGCCCTGACAGATTCCAGGCATAATAACATCTCCACAAAAGCTGGAGACCACTGGTTGTCTGATGTCACTAATGGCCGGGTTGTACATTTGTTTTTCTATACTATTGAAACACCTCATTGGAGGTAATGTTACAGGGTGTGGAAGGGATCATGTTGGAGGGTGTAGAATGGACCATTTTGGAGGGTGTAGAAGTGATCATGTTGGAGGGTGTAGCATGGACCATGTTGAAGGATGTAGAAGTGACCATGTTGGAGGGTGTAGAAGGGATCATGTTGGAGGGTGTAGAAGGGATCATGTTGGAGGGTGTAGAAGGGATCATGTTGGAGGGAGTAGAATGGACCCTGTTGGAGGGTGTAGAAGGGATCATTTTGGAGGATGTAGAAGGGATCATGTTGGAGGATGTAGAAGGGATCATGTTGGAGGATGTAGAAGGGATCATGTTGGAGGGTGTAGAAGGGATCATGTTGGAGGGTGTAGAATGGACCATGTTGTGTTGGAGGGTGTAGAATGGATCATGTTGTAGGGTGTAGAAGGGATCATGTTGGAGGGTGTAGAAGGGATCATGTTGGAGGGTGTAGAAGTAATCATGTTTTGAGGGTGTGTCAGAAATCATGTTGTTACAGGGCACGGAAGAAATTGGAGGGTGCAGAAGGGATCATGTTCGAGGGTGAAGAAGGGATCATGTTAAAGGGAATGATTGGGATCATGTTGGAGGGTGTAGAAGTGATCATGTTGGAGGGTGTAGAATGGACCATGTTGGAGAGTGTAGAAGTGATCATGTTGGAGGGTTGTACATTTGTTTTTATATAATACTGAAACACCTCTTTGGAGGCAATGTTGAAGAATGTAGAAGGGACCATGTAAGAGGGTCAAGAAGGGATCATGCTAGAGGGAATGGTTGGGATCATGTTGGAGGGTATAGAAGGGATCATGTTAGAGGGTGTAGGGGTGATCATGTTGAAGATGACAGAAGACATCATCAGACGGGATTGCATTGGAAGGCGTGGAAGGGGCCTTGTTGAAGGGTAGAAAGGATCAAGTTGGAGGGTGTAGAAGGGATCATGTTGGAGGGTGTGGAAGAAATCATGTTGGAGGGTGTGGAAGAAATCATATTGATGGATGTAGAAAGGATCATGTAAGAGGGTGTAGAAGGGATCATGCTGCACAATGTTGAAAAGGTCATGGTTAAAGGTATAGAAGGGATTATATTGGAGTGTGTGGTAGGGATCATGTTAAAGGGTCTAGAACGGATCATGTAGGAGGGTGTAGTAGCGATCATGTTGAAGGGTGTGGAAGTGATCACATTGGAAGGTGTGGAAAGGGTCAAGTTGGAGGGTAGAAAGGATCATGTTGGAGGATGTGGAAGGGATCATGTTGGAGAGTGCTGAATCGATCATGTTGGACAATGTGGAAAAAATCATGTTGGTGGGTATAAAAGGGATCATGTTGGAGGGTGTGGTAGGGATCATGCTGGAGGGAGTAGAATGGATCCTGTTGGAGGGTGTAGAAGGAATCATGTTGGAGGATGTAGAAGGGATCATGTTGTAGGGTGTAGAAGGGATCATGTTGGAGGGTGTAGAAGGGATCATGTTGGAGGGTGTAGAAGGGATCATGTTGGAGGGTGTAGAAGTAATCATGTTGGAGGGTGTAGAAGTAATCATGTTTTGAGGGTGTGTCAGAAATCATGTTGGAGGGCACTGAAGAAATCATAGTGGAGGGTGCAGAAGGGATCATGTTAGAGGGTGAAGAAGGGATCATGTTAAAGGGAATGATTGGGATCATGTTGGAGGGTGTAGAAGTGATCATGTTGGAGGGTGTAGAATGGACCATGTTGGAGAGTGTAGAAGTGATCATGTTGAAGATGACAGAAGACATCATCAGACGGGATTGCATTGGAAGGCGTGGAAGGGGTCTTGTTGAAGGGTAGAGAGGATCAAGTTGGAGGGTGTAGAAGGGATCATGTTGAAGGGTGTGGAAGAAATCATGTTGGAGGGTGTGGAGGCAATCATATTGATGGATGTAGAAAGGATCATGTTAGAGGGTGTACAAGGGATCATGTAAGAGGGTGCAGAAGGAATCATGCTGCACAATGTTGAAAAGGTCATGTTTGAAGGTATAGAAGGGATTATATTGGAGCGTGTGGTAGGGATCATGTTAAAGGGTCTAGAAGGGATCATGTAGAAGGGGGTAGTAGCGATCATGTTGAAGGGTGTGGAAGTGATCATATTAGAAGGTGTGGAAAGGGTCAAGTTGGAGGGTAGAAAGGATCATGTTGAAGGATGTGGAAGGGATCATGTTGGAGAGTGCTGAATCGATCATGTTGGAGAATGTGGAAAAAATCATGTTGGTGGGTATAAAAGGGATCATGTTGGAGGGTGTGGTAGGGATCATGCTGGAGGAAGTGGAAGGGATCATGTTAGAGATGTTAGGGATCATGTTAGAGGGTGTGGAAGGGATGTTAGAGGGTCTGAAAGGGATCATGTTGGAGTGTGTGGTAGGGATCATGTTAGAGGGTGTGGAAGGGATCATACTGGAGGGTGTAGAAGGGATCACGTTGGAGAGTGTACATACAAGGGATCATGTTGGAGGGTGCTGAATCGATCATGTGGAAGAAATAATGTTGGTTGGTATAGAAGGGATCATGTTGGAGGGTGCTGAATCGATCATGTGGAAGAAATCATGTTGGTTTGTATAGAAGGGATCATGTTGGAGGGTGTGGTAGGGCTCATGCTGGAGGGAGTGTAAGGGATTATGTTGTAGAGTGTGTTAGAGATCATGTTAGAGGGTGTGGAAGGGATCATGTTAAAGAGCGTGGAAGGGATCATGTTACAGGGTGCGGAATGAATCATGTTAGAGGGTGTGGAAGGGATCATGTTAGAGGGTGTGGAAGGGATCATGTTAGAGGATGTGGAAGGGATCATGTTGCAGGGTGTGGTATTGATCATGTTAGAGGGTGTGGAAGGGATCATGTTAGAGGATGTGGACGGGAACATGTTATCAAAATTTTTATTTTAAAACCCACATCTCCCAAATATCAGAACACTTAGGGGCCGAGGTCTGGGATACCTTCTGTTCAGTCATGTGCCCTTGGCATCACTTAAACAGCTTAATGTAGCACTTCCTACATATCGGGGCTCCGTATGTGATGAGAGCGATGATTGGGCAGTGTTGTAAGTAGAAGAGAATGACAGCTATTCAGTGTAATATTATCCTTTCATGTACAGAACCACTGAACTTACAGTACAAACTGGATAATAAAATAGAGATAATTCTGATATTAGATGTATATCTACAATATGTAGACATTCTAGTAGTTCGTCAAAACTGAAGATATCCGAGATAGAGCTCTGGCCACGGAGGAGGATATTCTCCAATCTACAGCAACTTTCACATCAGTAATTACAATGACGGACGCAATTAGCCAACGCAAAGCCGTCTTTTGCAGAAAACATAATAATTGCCAGCCAACTGTACAGCAACCTTTAGTTTTCATAAATGCGAGGAAAATACTGATCTAGCAGCGACGAAAATAAAATAATATTTGTATGGATTTGTTTGCAGAATGCATAGAACCGCCTAGAACCGATGACCTAGGAAGTCTATTCCAGATGATGACTGCTACGTCCTGTTGATCCCCCCCCCCTCTGTACCCCCATTCTGCTCAGCTGTCCTGCTCCAGCGTACTATGCAAATGAAGCCTGTTTAACCTAATTAGCTGAATGAGTTTCAGGTGCATGGCAGGCAGCCCAGTTTCTATGGTGCGGATTTCAACAAAGTTGTTGCACAGCGAGAGTGACACAGCCGGGCAGCTGCGTCTGGCGCATTAACCTCTCAAGAGCTCCGAAGGTTCGCCACCTTCTGTGGCAAGTTGTCCTCTGCCCCTTATCTCTGTGTAGGAAGGTGGCATTTCCGCATTCAGAGCACAACAAATGCTCTCTCATCCTGTGAAGGGCAGACAGTCATCAGCAGGCAGGAAGAAATAAATAATTATACCTTTCAGCGCTGGAAATTACAAGGCGAGGAATAATTACTGCGCGAGAATTCTTCTACGACTGGAACGGCAACGAAACAAACACATTTATAAAGAAGTGAAGGTGATTTATCACAACTGCATGCAGACGCCATAGGTATGAATGACGCACCACGACCCAACACTAGTGACGCACTGCAGCATCCCAACCGTGGCGGGTGCAAAAAGAAATCGCAGTAAATCAGCAATACGCGAATGAAAAGGCAACATTACATCCCTCACCACTTGTCACATGTTTAACGTAAATAAAATGGAGGAGTTAAATGAAAATAAATAACATAGGGACCAAAAGCCATAGTAATAAGCCGGCCTAAGAGCTATCAGTGCAGGGGTTAAGTGGTGGTGGTTGGGGGGGAACGAGGCAGAACTGAGTTCCACTACCTGTAATGGTAGAGGGAACTAGTTCCACCTCCTCCGTTGCCCTGCACATTAAATCCAACAGAAATGCCCACCCCCCATTACCTACGTCAATAGATGATGCAGACGGCGCTACAGTCATGCTGTCACCGCTGCTGAAATGAAGAAGAGCCATGAAGAGGAGCAGGCTCTGTGCATCTTGAAGACAAGATGAGAGGGGACTGGAGGGACAAGAGAGGTGGGTAAGCTGCTGGAGGAATACAGGGCATGAACTGTTGGAGGAACACAGGCAGTGAGCTGCTGCAGTGATAGAGGCAAAGATGTGCATAAGGGGCACTACTGTGGGCATTATGTGTATAAGCGGCACTACTGTGGTCATTATGTGGAAGGCGCACTACTGCTGTTGGCCTTCTGTATATAAGTGGCACTACAACTGAGGGCATTTTGTGTATAAGCAGCACTTCCGTGGGCACTATGTGTAAGCGGCACTACTGTGGTCATTACATGTAAAGTGCACTACAACTGTGGGCATTATGTGTAAGGGGTACTCATACTGTGGGAATTGTGTAGAATGGGCACTACTATGGGCATTGTATTTAAGGGGCACTGCTGTGTGGCATAATGTGTATAAAGAGTACCAGTGTTCAGTGCAATGTGACGTAACCTAAATCAGGGGCAGTGTAATGTGAATAAGATTGTGCTACTGTGTGGTGTAATTTGAATTGGGGATAATATTGTGTGACCATGATGCTTGTGAGATCAATGTCCCTTTATAAAGTATGGAAAGTAGGGCACTAATTTATACTTTGCAGGAGGGTGCCGAAAACACCAGCACTGGCCCTGGCTCCGCTTAATGTGAGGGGGGTGGGGGGTGGTAGGTGGCAGTGTGAGTTTCATCACCTCTCCGGGACCACTTTAAGCCCTGCCCCCCCTGTCCAATATACTGTGGAAGAGATGCTATAATATGTGTTACAGTCTTCTTCAATGCTTTTACGGACCAGCCTCAGGCTGTGGACTCTTTGTCCGAATGAAAACCAAGGCAGGCTGTCCAGAGCTGGTGGAGGATTGGGGAGGAAGGCGGGCTATAATCCATAAACAGACATTTATTTTCTGTACAGGTTGTGGTTTTATAAATAGTGATTGTGGTCCCAGTCCAGTTTCTGGTCTGGACAGTGTAGGAGGCTTTTAGTGGTCGGTGAAGTGTCGGATCCTTTTAAAAAGTGTACAATAGTTGATTTTTACCGAAACTACATAACGAAGGGGAAATGGCAGCCAGCAACTGCGCCACAACAGATAAAAGTGTTTATTCTCTGGGATGTTACAGTATCTCTGTTGTGATGTTTTTGTGTTTGTATAGAGTAGTTATCACCTAGTGTGGGGGAATGAGGTAAAAGCTGCAATTTCTCCCACTGAAACGCGTGTTAATGTAGATGTGAAATTGACTAGTAAAATGCCACAGCTGCTGCTTTTACCAGAGATAAACAGATACATAGAAACATAGAATGTGCCGGCAGATAAGTACCCATCCAGTCTGCCCTAAACACATGTACACGCACACACATTCACGCTAGGGTTCATTTTGATGGAAGCCAATTAACCTGCCAGTATAGTTTCGGATTGTGGGAGGAAACCAGAGTACCCAGAGGAAACCCACGCATACACGGGGAGAATATACAAACTCCACACAGTTAGGGCCATGACGGGAATCAAACCCATGACCTCAGTGCTGTGAGGCAGTGATGCTAACCATTACACCATCCGTACTGCCAGATGTTTGCAGCTAATTAAATCTGGCCCTATGGTGAGGAGTGGGTGACATTCATTAGTGTAAAACACCCAAAGGACTGTGCTTAAATCCAGGAAGCGGACAGCCTGTATACCATCAATGTCCAGAATATTCCTAGCTTCCTTAATTCTGCCATTTCCCACTTTAGTTGCAGATTTACTGACTTTATTCCTGTACTCATTCAATCTCATGCAACAGAGCCATAAATAGACTCATCAATATCTGGATGATGTCAGTACAGACTGCGGTAATGTAAGACACCATGGATAAGCTCAACTGGATGTAGGGACTATGGAGAGTTTCAACCACTTTCGCTTAATAGGGTAGAACCTCTGTATCCTGCATCAGTCTGGCTGGGACATTGGAGAGCTTGACGTGTTTCTAGGTGTAAACACTCACTGAGGAAGTTACAATGTAGCGGAGTCAATTCACTTGTAAATTCTGCGCTTATCTGCTCCCCCTGTAATACACAACAGTAATTTGCTGCCGTCTTGTTACTCTGTCTCAGCCCAATGCCTCGTCTTGCCCTAAACACATTGTAGCTCTCGAATTACCGACCTGCACTAATCTCAGCCATAGAGAGCTCAAAACAAGCATGGTGGCACAACAGTAAACTCTTTGTGGAGTTTGTATGTTCTTCCCGTTTTTTGCATGGGCTTCCACTAGGTGCTCCCGTTTTCTCCCACACTCCAAAGCCATACTGGTAGGTTAATTGACTTCTGAGAAACCAGATAACTCTAGTGTGTGTGTCTGATTGTGTGCCTGATAGGGAATATTGGGGGTCATTCTGACCTGATTGCACGCTGAAGTTTTTTCGCCGCACAGCGATCAGGTCACTACTGCGCATTCGTATGCACTCCAATGGTAGGCGCGTCGTACGGGTACAAAGCAGATCGTTGCTGAGCGATGGATTTAACAAAGAATCCATTCGCACAGCCGATCGCAAGGAGATTGACAGGAAGAAGGGGTTTATGGGTGTCAACTGACCGTGTTCTGAGAGTGTTTCGGAAAACGCAGGCGTGTCCAAGCATTTGCAGGGTGGGTGTTTGACGTCAATTCCAGGACCGGACAGGCTGAAGTGATCGCAGCGGCTGAGTAAGATCTGGGCTACTCAGAAACTGCACAAAATGTTTTTGCAGAGCTCGGCTGCAAATACGATCGCACCCTTGCAAAGTGAAAATGCACTCCCCCGTAGGCGGCAACTATTTGACAGCAGCGCTGCAAAAAATAGCTAGCGGGCGATCAACTCGGAATGACCCCCATAGATTGTAAGCTCCACTGGGGTAGGGACTGATGTGAATGATTCAATATTGACCTATAGAGCAGTGCGTAATATATAGCTGCTATATACTGTAAAAACTAGTTAATTAATAACAACCTCTAAGTAACCTTTACCATGAATGGGGAACTCTGGTTTATAATTCCACTAGATGAATACCCGCGCTTCGCTACGGAATTTCAAGTATTTGCATGCGTGTAACTGTAATTTTGAGGGTGTGTACACACGGTGAGATAAATCTGTGAGATTTTGACTATATAGTCAAATTCTTATGAAAAGTTAGTGCATATCTCAAGGTGTTAGGCAGCTTGCGATCCAGATTCGATCCCGATGCGCGCTCCCGTGGGGTCGGTATCGTAAGGCTAGATAGACTGTGCAGGCAAGTCAATCTTGACTATCTAGTGTACAATCTAGTATAAAGTATAGTCAAAATTGGCACTTAGTCAAAATCGTACATAGACAAAATCTCAAGCACAGATAGTCAAAATCTGTACAATCTGTGCTATCTGGGCTCTGGGGGAGTTCAAGGGAAATCGCATAGTCAAAATCGAACATAGCAGGGATCTCACCGTGGGGGTAATTCTGAGTTGATCGCAGCAGCAAGTTTGTTAGCAATTGGGCAAAACCATGTGCACTGCACGGGGGGCAGATATACCATTTACAGAGAGAGTTAAATTTGGGTGGGTTATTTTGTTTCTATGCAGGGTAAATATTGGCTGCTTTATTTTTACACTGCAATTTAGATTTCAGTTTGAATACACCCCCCCCCCAAATCTAACTCTCTCTGCACGTGTTATATATGCCCCCCGTGCAGTGCACATGGGCCCTCATTCCGAGTTGTTCGCTCGCTAGCTGCTTTTAGCAGCTTTGCACACGCTAAGCCGCCGCCTACTGGGAGTGAATCTTAGCTTTGCAGAATTGCGAACGAAAGATTCGCATAATTGCGAATAGAAATTTATTTGCAGTTTCTGAGTAGCTCGGGACTTACTCTGCCACTGCGATCAGTTCAGTCAGTTTCGTTCCTGGTTTGACGTCACAAACACACCCAGCGTTCGCCCAGACACTCCCCCGTTTCTCCAGCCACTCCCGCGTTTTTCCCAGAAACGGCAGCGTTTTTCCGCACACACCCATAAAACGGCCAGTTTCCGCCCAGAAACACCCACTTCCTGTCAATCACACTCCGATCACCAGAATGAAGAAATTTCTTCGTTAAACCGTGAGTAAAATACCTAACTTTTTGGCAAATTTACTTGGCGCAGACGCACTGCGAACTTTGCGCATGCGCAGTTTGCGACAAATCGCTCCGTTGCGAAAACCACTAACGAGCGAACAACTCGGAATGAGGGCCTTGGTTTTGCCCAATTGCTAACAAATTTGCTGCTGCGATCAACTCAGAATTAGGCCCCGTGTGTACACACCCTTACTGGTAACTACACTTTTTGTCTTTCCTTCAGGCTGGAGAATGGCCGGGCTGCCATGGGAAAAGCAGTCACTCCTCAGATCCACACCAGCCACTTTACCTAGGTACACACTATACAATTATCTGTCCGATAATCTGCCAGATCTAGCTGGTTGGAATGAAAATCTGGTAATGGATGAGAGCAAATGGCAATCGACCATTTGCTCCCAAAAACTGCAAAATGGACAAAAACAGTCGTTCATCCAAGATGGTATCATTTGTGTTTAACCAATTTGTATGAACGTCAGGTTTTGTTAGTTTTCCAGTGTTTAGGAGCAAATGGTCGATTGTCATTAGGTCTCATCCATTACCAGATGTTCATTCCAACCAGCTAGATCTGGCAGATTATCTGACAGATAATTGTATAGTGTGTACCTAGCACTCTGCCCCCGGAGCTTTGTTACTGGTCATAGCGTAGAAGACCTTTACCGGGAACTGCAGCCATTTACACTGGAAATGGAAGTCTGATGGGATCAGAGGATTTCTCATAGACAGTTTCTGGTGGATGATAAAGAAGCCCCTGACGGGTGTAGTATGTTATGCCGGCAGCCGCATATCGGCGCCAGGATCCCGACTGCCGGCAGCTGGGCGAACGCAAATTAGCCCATTGCGGGCACAGTGACACGATACGCGAGCCATGCTATTTATTCTCCCTCCACGGGGGTCGTGGTCCCCCAAGAGGGAGAATAGTTCTCGGTATCCCGTGATCCCAGCAGCCAGCATTCTGAATACCACCCGCCCCTGACAATCCTCCAATTTAATATGAAACAAAAATAGTCAGATTGTCGGAAAAAGAATCGTTAAAAAATGATTGTTTTTAAACCTAGATTAACATGCTGCTACAAATATACACACCTACTTACTGTAGGCACTTAATTTTGTAACGTTCGTATGCAAAAACCAAATCTTAATCTTATCTGGATTAAGAGATAACAAGCATATTTTTTTTTTTTTTAAATAAACATTTCACCCCTTTGAGGGAGGACTTTTGAAAAATCCCTTCTTAGTGGGTGCCTACGTAGAGTTTCAAAAAGTGAGAGATTTGATAAGGGTTTGCAGTTTTTTTTAAAAGTGGCAATCATTTATACAGCAAGATCAACCTGGTTTTGCAGTGTAAATGATTGCCACTTAAAAAAAAACTGAAAAACCTTACCAAATTTCTCACTTTCTGACACTCTCACTCTGACTTAATTAGCACCTCAGTCAATTTGATTTAACCACCTGTGCTGAGCCATGGATATACCTAAATCCTGGACTGTTGGGGGGCCTTGAGGACCGCATTTGGGAACCTCTGAACTAGTGTAACCGAGAAATCCTTGATGATTGCAATGCTCTGTAACAGTAGTTCCCAAACACGATCCTCAAGGACCCCCAACAGTTCATGTTTTACAGGTCTCCTCACAGAATCACAAGTTAGCTTCAACTGAGGATCTTTTGAAATGTATCAGTGAGTAATAAATACACCTGTGCACCTGCCAGATGATCTGGAAAACATGAACTGTTGGGGGTCCTGGAGGACCGATTTTTGGCTCCACTCTGACAGCCGGGAGAACATCGGTGAACATAGGTGCCACAAAGCAACCTACCTGACCTCTACGAGAGATGTTCTGCATCCTCAGAGTCTGATCTCATAATGACTTCATATATTTAGGAGAAGATTAATTAGCGGCGCAGACGGCTCACAGAAACAGATAGCTGAGAGCGGTGAAAGACAGCAGGTTAAGTAATCAATTTTACCTCTGTAGATTTGTGCTGTCATCCTTGACCCGCTCTTTGCAAGAAAGAACAAGAAGTCAATAAAGGGAAAGCATCAGAATTTAAAGAGGTATTTAACTTTAACCGGTAATAAACAGTAGACCTGGGTCAGATAGGAGGTGAGCGGGCACGGTGACAAGAGAAAGTCGAGCTTTGTAATAGACTTTGGGTTGGGAGCAAATATCATAAAAAAGCAGATTTGCACCTTGACAAAACCATGTTACACGGACTGCAGGTGGGGTACAGGTAAATGTGCAGAGAGACTAGGGACGTACATTTATATATACTGAACGATTGCGACATCTAAAACAAAGACAGTCCGGGAACACCAGGAAGACAAAAACATGCCCCTCTGGTTGTAATCTAAGCTAGGACAGCAATGCTAACCACTGAGCAACTGTATCACTGATCCCCCTTCTCAGTTAGGCATTAGGGGGACTATGGTTAGGCACTAGGGGGGGGATTAGTCATAGCGCCCATCCCAAGAGGGTTAGCCCTTAGAGGGTTAGGGTGGTGGCGGGGGGTGAAGAAATACTTACCCCTCCAATGTCGAGATCTTCAATGCCAGGATGCCCGTCTGCCAAAATCCGGAATATAGTATGTATTGCGGAGTAATGTATCTATCTGTACATCAGACCCTAAACAGTCTGTACAGCTGAGAAGCTCGACTGCAGTCACATGATCACTATACCGCTAAGGAGTACATATAGCAGCAGTGCCAGGAAAAAATAGTTTGTATTAAGGATTTAGAATTCTGCTTTGTGTCTACAGCACCAACGGGGATTTACTGTAGTCCCGACGCTGTAACATTATACAAATGTATTTTTAAATATTGAATATACACTTTTGGATAATAGTATTTATTTTACTTTTGCGTGACATTGACTGACAGAGTATCCTGATGAGCCTATGTTGTTGTCACACAGACACCGCTAATATAGCCTAATAAAGCATGTAATTAACCATTTGCTCTGCGGCCAGTGTCGCCTTTGTCCTCCAGTATTCCTGGATTTTGGAGTTTTCTACAAACGTCTTCATTAAAGAAGGAGACGGTTATGTGTTAAATCAAATTAATGATTTCATTGCAAAGATGAACTCAATTGACAGACTACTGTCAAAGGAGTTCACATCAAAATAGATAATTTGGTTAAGTGTGGTATCCCAGCACAGATGCACTGCGGGGTGGGGGCTTAAATCCAATTTTGGAAGGCATTACATCTAGATGCTGAATATTAAATGTGGATACGTATACAAACACCATGACTGGTTTGCATGTATCCACATAGATTGGTTTAGAGGGTTCACCGTGGGCCCAGGGGCTCGTGTGCACCGTACACCCGGCACCAATTAAAGATACATCTATGCCTTTCATGTGGCAGCTCGCCAGCGTACCCAAGCCACAGCCCCTCATCCCAAAGCCACAGCCCCTCATCCCAAAGCCACAGCCCCTCTTCCCAAAGCCCCTCTTCCCAAAGCCACAGCCCCTCATCCCAAAGCCACAGCCCCTCTTCCCAAAGCCCCCTCATCCCAAAGCCACAGCCCCTCTTCCCAAAGCCACAGCCCCTCATCCCAATGCTACAGCCCCTCATCCCAAAGCCACAGCCCCTCTTCCCAAAGCCACAGCCCCTCATCCCAAATACAGTTCTTCAATTTGCTGGGAGGCACGCAAATACATAAGGGCCTTCAGTAAACATAAATCATAAATTCTTATCTGTATAGCGCATGGGTGGGGAACGTTCAGCCTGCAAACTCCTTTCTCCTGGCCCGGCCAGGGTACCAGGGAAACCGCTGGTGGGACTAGGAAGGGGACAGACGGATAGGGGACTTGAGTTAATGGGACTGCAGCAGGCGGGACTAGGAGGGGGACGTCAGCAGGCGGGACTAGGAGGGGGACGTCAGCAGGCGGGACTAGGAGGGGGACGTCAGCAGGCGGGACTAGGAGGGGGGCGTGGGTTACCCTGGCCAAGGCAACCTCGGGCGGGACTAGGAGGGGGCGTGACCTGGCACCCGAGGAGAATGTGGGTTGCGTGCGTTACGTGGCGCTCGGTGCGGTGTATGTATGAGTTTGTCTCCCGCGTGTCTTCCGAGCTCCTGCTGTTCTGAGACACCTGTGCCTGGCTTCTAAAACACCTGTTCACTGGATGCTGCTGCTGATCAGAGGAGGTGGGGGTAAGATAGTGTGGACCTGGATCGGTGATGTGCAGCAGTCTGGATGGGACCTCTCCTGCAGTGGTGGTGAGTGCCCTGCTGGGGCATTATATGTAACTGGCACTATACTGGGGCATTATATGTAACTGGCACTATACTGGGGCATTATATGTAGCTGGCACTATACTGGGGTATTATGTGTAACTGCCACTATACTGGGGACATTACGTGTAACCGGCAATGTACTGGGGTATTATGTGTAACTGCCACTATACTGGGGTATTATGTGTAACTGGCACTGTACTGGGGACATTATGTGTAACGGGCAATGTACTGGGGTATTATGTGTAACTGGCACTATACTGGACATTACTGGGACAGTATATGTAAGCAGCTACTACTGGGGCCATTATGTGTAAGGAGCACTATAATGTGGGCATTATGTGTAAGGCCACACCTACTTTCCCAGGCACACGGCGCACGCTTTGGGGGGCGCTTCAAAAATGGCCCGCAAATTATGTTAATAGCACCTACATATAACACAGCGCTGTGCTACCTCATCCGTGACCCCTAGTGAAGTAACAGACTACATCCAAAAGTTTGTACTGTGCCGTGTGCACTGTCGTCAGGTGCCCTAATTACTAATTATGAGAATACAGTAGATCTGAGTGACCCAGCTACCGACTTCCAGGGTTACAGAATATACTTTTATATTATATTTAGCTGCGGTGCTTAAACAGCACGCTGGCTTCACCCTGCCAAAAGACATTTTAATTAAGTTAGAGTCATGTGTGACTAAGAGATGAGAAGCAAAGAAAATATTGCATTGTCCCTTACACGGAGGAAGGCCCATCTATCTTGGTCACACCGCCAGCGCAGACCCCGGCAGGAAGACAGATTGAACTCCGCTATAGAACAGCAGTAAGGGCAGTGGGTATAAAAATAAACATCTACAGGCAGAAACGTAAAGATTCTCCCACGTAGGCAAAAAACCCTGATGTAGGGGCGCTTAAGGGGTTAAAAGAGTCAAAGCGGCTTTTCATTTGTTCTGACTTATTCTATTTACGAACTAGCGGACAAAAACAAATTGAATTTCAGAGGCTCCGTCTTCAGTTTATGCCGGAATTACCTTTGCAGACTGGAGAGGCTGTGAAGGGACAGTTGTCTATATCAGACACAATGGTGCACGCTTATGATAGCAGCGCCTGGTGAGACGCCGGGCAATAATTATCTGCAATTCAAAAGACAACAGTTTCTCCCAATTACACCTTAAGTGCAGGTTTAAAGAAACGCGGCTCTACAGGATATTAGTATGAACCGTAATAGCGGGTGATTCCAGCAAATTTTACAGCAATCAGTGATTGGCACAATGCACATTGGTGGTCATTCCGAGTTGATCGCTCGCTAGCAGTTTTTAGCAGCCGTGCAAACGCTATGCCGCCTCCCACTGGGAGTGTATTTTAGCTTAGCAGAAGTGCGAACGAATGTATCGCAAAGCGGCTACAAAGTTTTTTTGTGCAGTTTCAGAGTAGCTCAAAACCTACTCAGCGCTTGCGATCACTTCAGAATGTTTAGTTCCTGTTTTGACGTCACAAACCCGCCCTGCGTTCTCCCAGCCACGCCTGCGTTTTTCCTGGCACGCCTGCGTTTTTTTCACGATCACTCCCTGAAAATGGTCAGTTGACACCCAGAAACGCCCTCTTCATGTCAATCACTCTGCGGCCAGCACTGCGACTGAAAAGCTTCACTAGACCCTGTGCAAAACGACATCGTTCATTGTGCCCGTACATCGCGCGTGCGCATTGCGCCGCATGCGCAGAACTGCCGATTTTTAGCCTAACCGCTGTGCTGCGAACAAATTCAGCTAGCGATCAACTCGGAATGACCCCCATTATCTCCTTATCTGTGTGAATGGGGGAAAATTACTTAACACCGCCATTTGCGGGCAGTAAAACGTGTCATGCAGCTGAGATAGACCGACGCTGCAGGGTGGGACTAAAGCTCTTTCCATTGGCCTAATTCAGACCTGATCGCTCGCTAGCAGTTTTTTGCAGCGCTACGATCAGATAGTCGCCCCCCATAGGGGAGTGTATTTTCGCTTTGCAAGTGTGCGATCGCATGTGCTGCCGAGCGGTACAAAAAAACTTTGTGCAGTTCTGAGTAGCCCAGAACTTACTCAGCCGCTGCGATCACATCAGCCTGTCCGGTTCCGGAATTGACGTCAGACAACCGCCCTGCAAACGCTTGGACACGCCTGCGTTTTTCCAACCACTCCCTGAAAACGGTCAGTTGCCACCCACAAACACCTTCTTCCTGTCAATCTCCTTGCGTTCGGCTGTGCGAATGTATTCTTCGTAAAACCCACTGCACAGCAACGATCCGCTTTGTACCCGTACGATGCGCCAGCGCATTGCGGTGCATACGCATGCGCAGTTCTGACCTGATTGCAGCGCTGCAAAAAAAAAAACTAGCGTGCGATCAGGTCTGAATGACCCCCCATGTCCGCAGAACCTAGGTAGAATTATCACGGATACTGTACCTGGGGGTGGTGTAGGGTTGGGTGTGGTATGTTGGATAGAATAGACTTAGGTCGACAGGGTCTACAGTAGGTCGACCACTATTGGTCGACATGGTTTCTAGTTCGACAGTGACTCCAGGTCGACATGTACTAGGTCAACATGAAAAAAGGCCAACATGAGTTTTAAAACAAAAAATTGGTGTCGATTTCTTCGTAGAGTGACGGGGAACCCCAATTAGTGCACCGTGTCCCCTCAGCATGGCGAGCGAGCTTCGGGAAAGGTGCCTCGCTGCCCTCGGCACAGGCTACCGTTCCCGATTGTAGCACACGTGGATCGTAAAGTATGAAAAACTCGTGTCAACCTAGTACATGTCGACCTAGAGTCCCTGCGACCTAGAAAACTGTCGACCTACTTACTGTCGACCAATAGTGGTCGACCTAGACACTGTCGACCTAAGTCTTGTCGACATAGAGACCGGATCCCGTGTAGGTGTAGGCACCACCGGGGGAGAGGTTAGGATTAGGCACTAAGGGGAGGGGTTAGGTTGCAGGGCAGGGGGAGGGGGGTTAGGTTTAGGAGGTAGGAGAAAGGGGGGAACATACTTACCTTCCTCCGTCGGGATTCCAGATATCAAGATGCCGGTGTCTGTATTCTGACCGCCGGCATCCCGCCTGCCGGGAATACATACCGAACCCCCGCCTGGGACCTACTGTAAGTGATGGTTGTTGGGCTGTTTGGGTTCTACAGGAAGACTGCCAAATGACCAGCATAACGATGGACAGGCAGAATGACCGGATCCCAAAGGGCACAATGTCCCCTCTCGGCCGACACCAGCGCACCCAGGTCAATGTGGAAAAATACTTTTTTGATCCAACCAGTCAAGAGAGATAAAGTACCAACCAATCAGCTCCTGTCATTTTTCAAACACAAAATATACTATATTATATTGTGGCAGCTAGGAGCTGATTGGCTGGTACTCTATCTCTCTGCCAGGCTTAGTACATCTCTCCCTTAATCTGACCGAATTTTAACAGAACCAGACAAACTCTATGGTAGGAGCCCTGCGACAGGTAGGGGGAGATGTAACATAACCTTCTAAGGAGGACAATGCAGAAGGCGCCCATATCAATTGGTACTTTCTTTCTCTCCACTTTATCTCTCTCCAAGGTTTGATAAATCTCCCTCTTTGAATCAAACAGGGACCTTGATTAGCAATTCATTCAGTTCTGTGGTGTGGTTATGGTAGCATTGGGAACTCCAACGGAACGTGCCAGATATTGCCACCAAACGTGGAACAAGGTAAATAATTTGCGGAACAGTTGTGAAAATGTCATTTATCTCTGTGCTAAATGAGTTGTACAATGTCAGGAAACGGTTAATAAGACACCCGCCTCTTTGATGAGTTGGAACGTTTGAAATATGTTTAATTACATATTTAGCAACGTAATAATAATTCTGATGGGGATGGGCAAGTATCCCCAGTCTTCAAACAGTTAATACATAAATACAACAGTTATTCTGCATGTTTCCCACACATCTCCCTCTCTGGTTGACATCTCATGACCTAACAGTGGGGCAGATTTATTAACTTGGAGAAGGTATAAGGAAGTGATAAACCAGTGATAAGTGCAAGGTGATAAATGCACCAGCCAATCAGCTCCAATATGTAAATTAACATTTAGGCGCTGATTGGCTGATGCGTTTATCACCCTGCCCTTATCACTGGTTCATCACTTCCTTGTGTCGTCTCCAGGCTTACTACATCTGCCCCCAATCACTGGTATTAGATATACTATGGCCCTCATTCCGAGTTGTTCGCTCGCAAGCTGCTTTTAGCAGCTTTGCACACGCTAAGCCGCCGCCTACTGGGAGTGAATCTTAGCTTATCAAAATTGCGAACGAAAGATTCGCAATATTGCGAAAAGACTTCTCTGTGCAGTTTCTGAGTAGCTCAAGACTTACTCTGCCAGTGCGATCAGTTCAGTGCTTGTCGTTCCTGGTTTGACGTCACAAACACACCCAGCGTTCGCCCAGACACTCCTCCGTTTCTCCAGCCACTCCCGCGTTTTTCCCAGAAACGGTAGCGTTTTTTCACACACACCCATAAAACGTCCAGTTTCCGCCCAGAAACACCCACTTCCTGTCAATCACACTCCGATCTCCAGTACAAAGAAAAAACCTTGTAATGCCGTGAGTAAAATACCAATCTTCATAGCAAATTTACTTGGCGCAGTCGCAGTGCGAACATTGCGCATGCGCAGTTAGCGGAAAATCGCTGCAATGCGAAGAAAATTACCGAGCGAACAACTCGGAATGACCACCTATATGTGTTATAACATTAGAACAATGCATACAAAGGAATATACAGAATGGAACGGCTGGCATAGTGGTTAGCATTTTTGTCTCACAGCCTTGAGGTCATGAGTTAAATTTCTGGACCAAGGGGTAATTCCGACCTGATCGCTAGGCTGCATTTTCGTACAGCGGGCGATCAGGTCTGAACTGCGCATGCACCGCAGTGCGCAGGCACGTTGCACGTGTACAAAGCGGATCGCCGCTCAGCGATGGGTTTGTGCAAAGGATCCATTCGCCTGGGCGTTCGCAGGGTGCCTGCAAATGCATGAACGCGCCTGCGTTTTTACAGACACTCCCTGACATCAGGAACCCTCCCTGAAAACGCATGAACACGCCTGCGTTTTTCCAGATACTACCTGAAAATGGTCAGTTGCCTCCCACAAACGCCTTCTTCCTGTCAGCCCCAAGGCACTATTTCTGTGGAGTTTGTATGTTTTCCATGTGTTTTCATGGGTTGCCTCCACATGCTCCAGCCTTCCTCCCGAATGACCAAAAACATACTGTAATGTTAAATGGCTTCTGAAAATACGGCGCTATAGTCTATACAGTGTGTATGTGTGTGTAGTCATGTGATAGGGACTATAGAGTGTAAGCTCCACAGGGGAGTGATATGAATGACTGATAAACTCTCTGTAAAGCGCTGTGTAATACGTGCGCTACATAAATGACTGGTAATAAATAAACATGTCAAAGGATAAAACAATAATAATGAAAGTACAACTGTAGCTGCCGCTATGTAATACCAGTATGGGCTAAGGACAATGGGACGGCAATATTCAAATACCACCCGTGTCGGCTCTATACATTTCATATTGTCACGGCTTAAGTTTATTTAGAAATGCAATTGCAATAGTCATCAGGCGTTTGTGCTGACGGAGACCGGCGCCTGCCAAGCGAGCTCCGTTACACACAATCAGCAGTTTCCCATCACCTGTCATTGCAATATCTGCAGCGGAACTGGTTGGGGGCTGCTCGGGAAACGCATTGTCTCTCCCTGAACGTAAAGTCCTTGGATGCTTCATCATGAAGTTCTAAGAACTGTCTCCGGTCTGTAATTAGGGCAGATCCCAAACATTCAGAGGCTGATGTAGAGTGGGACGGAAGCATCGGTGTTATTACCAGTTATTTATATAGCGCACACATATTCCGCAGCGCTGTACAGAGAATATTTGCCCATTCACATCAGTCCCTGCCCCAGTGGAGCTTACAATCTATATTCCCTATCACATGTACACACAGTCACATTCACACTAGTGTTAATTTTATTCGGATCCAATTAACCTACCAGTATATTTTTGGATTGTTGGAGGAAACCGGAGTACCCGGAGGAAACCCACGCAAGTACGGGGAGAATATACAAACTCCACACAGTTAGGACCATGGTGGGAATCAAAGCCATGACCTCCGTGATGTGAGGCAGTAATGCTAACCATTACACCATCCGTGCTGCCCATGTAAATTGTGCAATATTGCACTGCGCATGCATATAAATGTTTTTACACTTCCGTCAGTATCTAAATGCGGTCGCATTCTGCATTTATTATGATTAGAGAGGTTTTACGAGGGAGCAGTGCACTAATGCACCCTGGGCTGTCCCCGCCATGCACATGTGGCATCACGTAGTCACAGAAGAGGGGGCTGAGACCAGGAACCAGAGAGCCGGTCACTTCCAAAGGCAGCTCAGGGGCAGCTCTCCTGGCTGTAGGGTGCCCTATGCAAGCCAAATGTAGATGCCATCGGGGCAATGCTTTAGCACCTTGGATAGCAGCCATGCTTGCTCACCACACGTTAAGGCCCTGCGCAGGAGATAGGGGCATGCAAGCATCGGCGGGGTACAGTAATTGCTTGCTCAAGGCAGCTAAAAGAAATTGAAGATGCTAGACTCGGATATGTTTACTACGGGAAAGGGAGAATTCTGCGCAGGAACAGAAACCAACAATAAAAATAAACGATGAGGTGCACACGTCCAGAATGCAATGTCCAGATCACTGGTATACTGCACCTGGGTGTATATACTGGAAGTGAGCATTGCAGACCACAGTAAGGAGCACCACGGAAGGTACATCCCCTTCCTCTGCCTGTGCGCCTACTCCATATGTAGCAAGGAGCACTCACACTCGGCACACCTCCTCCCAGCAACCAGTGCAGCACCTGTTCTGCTGATTTACACCAATGGCCATCGATTTGAAATTGATAAAAATCCTTGGACATCGGCCTTTAGTAAATATAGGCCTAACAATCAGTACCAATCATCATCACGCTGATATTACTGGCTGCTGTATCTTTACCACTTTCTGAAGCTTTAGGTTTCTGCCTACACTCATGGTTCCTCATTCAGGTGTGTTTGCACCTGCGCCCATAGATGCAAAGTACCGATATTTTTATGCTTTGAGCAGGACCCGTTCTGTGTGTGTGCGCTAATGGGTCCTGCGACATAGGAAGGACAGCGGCAGAGTGCCAGTGACTGACAGTCCGCTGCCGTCTGGGGGGCGAGAAGAGGCTAGGGATCTCTGTCGTAGGATGGAGATTTTCTGACTTTTGCGATGGGCGTCTTGTTCTCCACCAGGGGTGCCGCAAGCTGCTCGATGGTGGGTGCCTGAGCCTATGCTGCTTCCTAGGACGCAGGTGGGGTCACTACTGCAGCAGGAGGTATCTGCATGTAATAGACGCCTCCTGCTGCATCCCCGTACAGCGCTATCACGTAGCAAATCATACCCGACCCTGAATTACCCTGGGTGCTCAATTGCAGCCTACCCCAAGCTGGCTCTACTGTATATGACGACATTACTTGCAAGGTGCCCTGGAAGCTGCATGTGTTCTTCAGAGACCACTTCCGGGTCAGTATAACCATCCCCTAGATCACTGGAGCTTGAATTATTACCGTATATTTCCTTTGAAACCCTCAAATAAATGAATTCAGAGGAATATCTGTAGTCCTGCTCCTGTGAAGCATAATTCTTACTAGTGCAGCGCAGTGAGGTCACTGGCCCCAGGACGCGCTCACCGGAAGCTATTAACCTCTTCACTCTCGTCCATACAGAGCTGGTACCTGCCTATCTCTGGGTAATCCTGACACGCATCCTCCATGAGGTGACAGCGACACTGGGGTATATACAGTACAGAAGATGCAGAGCGAGTATTCGCATGCAGCAGACTAGGTGATGAGTTTTGACATTCAAAAAGAAAACCTGAGTCCTGATTCAGACTTGATCGCCATTGTGCGTTTTCGCAAAGCGGGCGAATAGCGATTAACTGCGCATGCATATACACCACAATGCACACGCGCTCGGCAAACAACAGGCATTGCCGGTCAGTGACAGGATGGTGCGGAAATTCTAATCGCACCGCCATTCGCATGCTGACTGACAGGTGGAGGCCGTTTCGGGGTGGTAACTGGCCATTTTCTGGAGGTGTCAGGGAAAACTCAGGCGTGTCCAAGCGTTTTCAGGGCGGGCGTGTGACGTCAGCTCCGGACCCGATCAGCCCGTTCTCGATTAGGTCTGAATCACCCCCCTGATCATCTTAATGAGATCATCGGAATCAGGCTCAAACGTACATCAAATTCCTTATCACCTCATATGACGCCAAAGGGGAGGTGTATCGATCAATGTAAACAGTGACAATGTGGACGAGCGGAGAAGCTGCTACCTATTATTTTATAAACTGTGGACCTAGGGGCTAATTCAGTAAGGATCGTAAAAAGTACAAATTAGCAAAAACTGCGGTCAATTGAAAAATTACGAAAGCACGCCCAAACGGAAAATCTGCAACACTCATTTAATGTTACAAAAAAAAAAAAAAAAAAGGTGGGCTTGTCAAATTTGCAAATTTTGCGATGAGATTTAAAAATCCGCATTTTTGGCGAAAAAACTTACACTTAGTTGCATTTTTTGCGTAAAGGTTTCTGATGTCACAATTTAACACCAGCCACACATAACATTGAGCCAACCATGCCTACTGAAAGGATGCGTCGCACGACAAGACGAGCTACTTCCGAGGTGAATCCACAAACGCAGGCGGAAAAAGGAAAAAAATGATAGTTTTTTTTTATGTTGAAAGTTTACATACATGACATATTAATGTTTCTGTTATTATTAACATTCATTATGTTATTGTTTAATGTGAAAATATTTTTTCAAAAAGTGGTGAATAATTAAAATGTCTACAAAGTCACAATTATTGTGGTCATGTTACTGAACATTATGTTTCTTTGTCAAGGGGGGAAAAAACAAAAACCTTACACATGTGCAGTATGTGGGTATGATTTCTGAAGATAATAATTGTTTGTTGCTTTAAATCATAAAAAAAACTCAGATTTTAAACAAAAAGCCATAAACCAAACGAAAAAAAACAACAACTTGCTTGTAAATGTTATTGTACATGTTTGTAGGAAAACAAGTGTGTTCTTGACAAACCTGCATTGTTATTAACTTAAAGAATTATTAGGTTACTACTAACATATATTTTAGAGTAATACATGTGTTAAATAGTTTAAAGCTCCCTTATAGGCCCTACACACTGGCCGACATCAGCCAAAGATATGAACGATCTCATTCATAAATGAACGAGAACTCGTTCATATCTTTGAGTGTGGAGGCTCCTGCGATGAACGATGCGCGGCCCCGCGCTCGTTCATCGCTGGTCCCCCGTTGGCTGTGCATGCAGGCCAATATGGACGATCTCGTCCATATTTGCCTGCACCTCAATGCAGCTGCGTGACGGGGGGAGTGAAGAAACTTCACTCCCCCCGTCACTGCCCCCCCGCCGCTGGGTCGCCCGTCGGCCGTATCCGCCGTCGGGCAGCTCGGCGGCGGATCGGCCAATGTGTAGGGCCCTTTACATGTTGTTAAGTGTCAATGCAGCTGAATAAAGTGAATTGTGGTCAGCGGTGTGAGGTGTATCAGCTGGGGGTAATGAAGCAATGATTGCAGAACATTCTACAACTGAGGTCAGCTTGTGCAGATTGTGAGTGCTGAAACATACTACCCGGCTTTTGCCGGCCGGGAAAAAGCCGGACGGCTTTTGCCGGCCGGGAAAAAGCCGGACGGCTTTTTCCCGTGCCGGCATTGTAGTTAACAGTGTGAGGGCTAGGGTCCCTTCACACTGCACGGCCCCGGCCCGGCTGCCGGGTTGCAGCCGGGTCTCACCACTGGAAGGTCCGGCGGCCGGGCGGCCGCCGGGCCGTCTTTGGAGCCAGTAAACCGTGTGTGTGAAGGGGAGCTTTCACACACAACGGTTTTTTCTGAAGCCGTGTCTGATGCTGCGCATGCGCACAGCATCACACACGGCTCAAAGCCGTCCTGTGTGAGCGACTCTGCCGGTTTCTCCCGGATGGCAAAAAGCCGGACAAAGTTTGTCCGGCTTTTTGCCATCCGGAAAAAACGGAGTGTGTGTTACAGCCCTAAGGCTGACCTGTAGTCACTCAGAAACTGCACACCATAAATGTGCGCTCAGTTGCAAAAAAAAGCGTATGCTCCGCCTATCTAAAATCTGCATACGCCCACAACACGCCCCTGCTCGTAGTTTTTGCGAGTCCAGCCCTTTAGTACGCCCCCTACACGCCTAGTTTTCGTAGTGCATACGCAGTTTTTGCTACGTCTCAGAAGTTGTATTTTTTGTCTCAGAAATGTTATTTTTTGTCTCAGATTTTCTGTATTTTCACAATTTTTTTGATTTTTGCAGTTTTGCGTTCCTTGTTGAATTAGCCCCTAATTCAGTAAGGATTATAAATTCTGCTAATTAACAAAATTTGCAATCCTTTGGATCGCAAGCTGGGGTACACCCATCGTCGGGCATGGCTGCCCAGCATACTGACCGCCGCCTCCCCCAGCTCAACAATCAGAAATTGCAAACGCATCACAATATCTGCTTGTTAGCAGAAACTGAGGATGGCTCCTGCAGGCTCGGCTTAGCTGCGTCATGTTCTCGATCACGGCAGCTGCATGTGACGTCACGGAGCCGCCGCAATCACGCCCCTGACAAGCCCTTGTTCGCGCCGCACCGCCCTCGCAATGCGACGTCTCCGCCCTGGAATCGGTGCGTTGCCCCCACCCCCAGCGACCGCCTCTGCCTGACTGACAGGTAGAGGCGATCGTATTTTCTGTGCCCCCCCCCCTCCCCCCGTGCAGAAAGTGCCGGCGCATGTGCAGGACGGGCGTTGCGCATGCGCCCGCGGGGCGATCGTAGTAATTCCGGTTGGATAGCGATTTGCGATCCAACCTGAATTAGCCCCTGTACCTAAGAAATGCTACATTGATGATGATTAGTTGCTATGGCAACTTCCCCACTCATAATACTGTTCTATGCGTCTCCTCCTGCGTTTCTCTTTTCTGCTTTTCTTGCTGATTCTAAGCGGACATTCTGTCAAACCAGAGCAAGATGTCATTATTATAATTAGAATTACTATTATATTTTTAATTGGCTGGACTCCTCTATTTTGATTTCAAAATTCAAGCTAAAATCTTACAGTTCCGTCTACGTTTCTGTTATGTAGAAATATCTGCATTCAGGGCTTAATTCAGGTTGGATCGCAGAACCAGATCCAACCGCAAAAATGACCAAAAAGATGCGGGAGCACGCGCAGCACCCGTCCTGCGCGTGTGCTAGCATTTTCTGCAGGGGGCCGCTGAAAATGCAATTGCCTGTCAATCAGGCAGAGGCGTTCGCTGGGGGTGCGGCAGACAGAGCGTTGCATGGGGCGGAGGCGGGCAAACGGGGGGGGGTGGCATTTAGAAAACGGGGGCGTTGCGTGGGCGTGATCAGAAACATGGCGGCGAGCCTCCTACGGGCGCAGCAGGAGGCAATCTCAAATTCTACGATGAAGCAGAAATTGCAATGCGTTTGCAATTTCTTCTTCATCAAGAGGGGGTGGAGGAGGGCGGCAAGAAAGCATTCGGGGCGGCCTTGCCCTGCGATGGGCGCCCCCCAGTATGCTGAATTAGGTGTAAGACATAGCAGGTGTAATTCCGGCCATCTTGTGTTCAAGTCTGCATCAGCCACATAGTCAAACATCTGTACAGGATCTCTCTCCACGGACGCAGGGGGCGGGGTTTGCATACAGCGCAGGTGTGACTTTACACATCTTTGCGTGCGTCCGTCCTATTCTGAGCTAGACAGAACTCAGCTGTACCTGTCTTTCCATGAAATAGGGTGTTTCGGGGGGGGGGGGACTAGGCGATAACAAAGTGATCAGACCTAACAACCTAATATACTGTACAGTATATCTTATAGCTTATAACACTTGTTCAAAATGCCTGCTGATATTATATTACAGACAGATGACACATACTCGCCTACCCTTCCGGAATGACCGGTAGGCTCCAGAAGAAAGGGCAAGTCTCCCGATACCAGCTACACCCTGCAACCCAGCGAGTCAAGTGGCCAATCAGGGAGGCTGAATCACGTCGTCATCGTCACCGCGTAATCATAGCCGCGCTCCCACTGTACAATGCAGAGATTACCGGCGATTGCAGCCACCAGGCCACCTGTGGAGATGTTGCCCTTAGCAACCAGATTCCAGATATTATCTTCTAAAAAGCACTTGATAAATAAGTAGAATCTGATTGATTGGTTGCTATGGGCAACATCTCCATTTCATGTTACTAGTAGCATTCCTATGCTCTAAGGGGCCGATTCCGATTCAGACATGATCGCTAGGTTGCGTTTTCGCACAGCCGGTGATCAGACACAAACTGCGCATGAGTATGCACCGCAATGCGCAGTCGCATCGCACGTCTACAAAGCGGATCACCGCTCAGCGATGGGTTTGTGCAAAGGATCCATTCACACGGGCGATCGCAAGGAGATTGACAGGAAGAGGGCGTTTGTGGGTGGCAACTGACCATTTTATGTGAGTAGTTGGAAAAACGCAGGTGTTACCAAGCGTTTGCAGGGAGGGTTCTTGACGTCAATTCCGGTCCCGGACAGGCTGATGTGATCGCAGCGGCTGAGTAAGTACTGGACTGCGCAGGGACTGCACACAATCTGTTTGCACAGCTCGGCTACACATGTGATCGCACACTTGCACAGCTAAAATACACTTCCTGGTGGGCAGGACTGCAAAAATCGCAGCCCAGCGAACAGGTCTGAATTACCCCCTAAGTTACCATGTATGTTACAGATAGCGAGACTTTAATCTAATGTAGAATGTTTTGGAATGTGTCTGCATGCTCTGAACACTGTAAACATGGAGAAATCAGTATTCCGATTTGGTTGGTTGAGTCCTAAGTCTTTGGTACTAGAGGGAAAACCTCTGCAGATCAGGATGGAATAAAACAGAATCCGGGATCTGAGGAAGCTCTGCAGCAGCATCATGCAATATGCACTACTTACCCCCTCCCTGTAAGAACTATGGGAGACCTGAAAGAAATCCCAAACACCTGGCAATGCAACCACCGTCCTTTCATGTTCCCTGCACGTCACACTGACATTGCAGGGCTCTGAGAGTCTACGTCTTCGGCTGGTCGGCATTCCTGAATCATTTAAAGGGGCTGTCACTCACCTGGAGAGGGGCTTCCTGCACTTCATGAGGTGCAATCTGCTTCTTCAGTTACGGTATAGCGCTGGATCACTGGTGACAGCCACATCCATTCAGGGCTAGACACTAATGCCAGCTGCTATGTGAGGGGCACTGGGGTGGCATGGTGTGTGACAGTGGCTGGTAAGTGAGGACATTATGACGGCTGCTATGTGAGGGGCACTGGGGTGGCATGGTGTGTGAGACAGTGGCTGGTAAGTGAGGACATTATGACGGCTGCTATGTGAGGGGCACTGGGGTGGCATGGTGTGTGAGACAGTGGCTGGTAAGTGAGGACATTATGACGGCTGCTATGTGAGGGGCACTGGGGTGGCATGGTGTGTGAGACAGTGGCTGGTAAGTGAGGATATTATGCCGGCTGCTATGTGAGGGGCACTGGGGTGGCATGGTGTGTGAGACAGTGGCTGGTAAGTGAGGATATTATGACGGCTGCTATGTGAGGGGCACTGGGGTGGCATGGTGTGTGAGACAGTAGCTGGTAAGTGGGGACATTATGCCGGCTGCTATGTGAGGGGCACTGGGGTGGCATGGTGTGTGAGACAGTGGCTGGTAAGTGGGGACATTATGCCGGCTGCTATGTGAGGGGCACTGGGGTGGCATGGTGTGTGAGACAGTGGCTGGTAAGTGGGGACATTATGCCGGCAGCTATGTGAGGGGCACTGGGGTGGCATGGTGTGTGAGGCAGTGGCTGGTAAGTGGGGACATTATGACGGCTGCTATGTGAGGGGCACTGGGGTGGCATGGTGTGTGAGACAGTGGCTGGTAATGGGGGGATATTATGCCGGCTGCTATGTGAGGGGCACCGGGGTGGCATGGTGTGTGAGACAGTGGTTGGTAAGGGGGGACATTATGACGGCTGCTATGTGAGGGGCACTGGGGTGGCATGGTGTGTGAGACAGTGGCTGGTAAGTGGGGACATTATGCCGGCTGCTATGTGAGGGGCACTGGGGTGGCATGGTGTGTGAGACAGTGGCTGGTAAGTGGGGACATTATGCCGGCTGCTATGTGAGGGGCACTGGGGTGGCATGGTGTGTGAGGCAGTGGTTGGTAAGTGGAGACATTATGCCGGCTGCTATGTGAGGGGCACTGGGGTGGCATGGTGTGTGAGACAGTAGCTGGTAAGTGGGGACATTATGCCAGCTGCTATGTGAGGGGCACTGGGGTGGCATGGTGTGTGAGACAGTGGCTGGTAAGTGGGGACATTATGACGGCTGCTATGTGAGGGGCACTGGGGTGGCATGGTGTGTGAGACAGTGGCTGGTAAGGGGGTACATTGTGCGGCTGCTATGTGAGGGGCACTGGGGTGGCATGGTGTGTGAGACAGTGGCTGGTAAGTGGAGACATTATGCCGGCTGCTATGTGAGGGGCACTGGGGTGGCATGGTGTGTGAGACAGTGGCTGGTAAGTGGGGACATTATGCCGGCTGCTATGTGAGGGGCACTGGGGTGGCATGGTGTGTGAGGCAGTGGCTGGTAAGTGGGGACATTATGCCGGCTGCTATGTGAGGGGCACTGGGGTGGCATGGTGTGTGACACAGTGGCTGGTAAGTGGGGACATTATGCCGGCTGCTATGTGAGGGGCACTGGGTTGGCATGGTGTGTGTGACAGTAGCTGGTAAGTGGGGACATTATGCCGGCTGCTATGTGAGGGGCACTGGGGTGGCATGGTGTGTGAGACAGTGGCTGGTAAGTGGAGACATTATGCCGGCTGCTATGTGAGGGGCACTGGGGTGGCATGGTGTGTGAGACAGTGGCTGGTAATGGGGGGATATTATGCCGGCTGCTATGTGAGGGGCACTGGGGTGTCATGGTGTGTGAGACAGTGGCTGGTAAGTGGAGACATTATGCCGGCTGCTATGTGAGGGGCACTGGGGTGGCATGGTGTGTGACAGTGGCTGGTAAGTGGGGACATTATGACGGCTGCTATGTGAAGGGCACTGGGGTGGCATGGTGTGTGAGACAGTAGCTGGTAAGTGGGGACATTATGCCGGCTGCTATGTGAGGGGCACTGGGGTGGCATGGTGTGTGAGACAGTGGCTGGTAAGTGGGGACATTATGACGGCTGCTATGTGAGGGACACTGGGGTGGCATGGTGTGTGAGATAGTGGTTAGGGGGGACATTATGCCGGCTGCTATGTGAGGGGCACTGGGGTGGCATGGTGTGTGACAGTGGCTGGTAAGTGGGGACATTATGACGGCTGCTATGTGAGGGGCACTGGGGTGGCATGGTGTGTGAGGCAGTGGCTGGTAAGTGGGGACATTATGACGGCTGCTATGTGAGGGGCACTGGGGTGGCATGGTGTGTGACAGTGGCTGGTAAGGGGGGACATTATGACGGCTGCTATGTGAGGGGCACTGGGGTGGCATGGTGTGTGAGACAGTGGCTGGTAAGGGGGGACTTTATGCTGGCTGCTATGTGAGGGGCACTGGGGTGGCATGGTGTGTGAGACAGTAGCTGGTAAGGGGGGACATTATGACGGCTGCTATGTGAGGGGCACTGGGGTGGCATGGTGTGTGAGACAGTGGCTGGTAAGTGGGGACATTATGACGGCTGCTATGTGAGGGGCACTGGGGTGGCATGGTGTGTGAGACAGTGGCTGGTAAGGGGGTACATTGTGCGGCTGCTATGTGAGGGGCACTGGGGTGGCATGGTGTGTGAGACAGTGGCTGGTAAGTGGAGACATTATGCCGGCTGCTATGTGAGGGGCACTGGGGTGGCATGGTGTGTGAGACAGTGGCTGGTAAGTGGGGACATTATGCCGGCTGCTATGTGAGGGGCACTGGGGTGGCATGGTGTGTGAGACAGTAGCTGGTAAGTGGGGACATTATGCCAGCTGCTATGTGAGGGGCACTGGGGTGGCATGGTGTGTGAGACAGTGGCTGGTAATGGGGGGACATTATGCCGGCTGCTATGTGAGGGGCACTGGGGTGGCATGGTGTGTGAGACAGTGGCTGGTAAGTGGAGACATTATGACGGCTGCTATGTGAGGGGCACTGGGGTGGCATGGTGTGTGAGACAGTGGCTGGTAAGTGGAGACATTATGCCGGCTGCTATGTGAGGGGCACTGGGGTGGCATGGTGTGTGAGACAGTGGCTGGTAAGTGGGGACATTATGCCGGCTGCTATGTGAGGGGCACTGGGGTGGCATGGTGTGTGAGACAGTGGCTGGTAAGTGGAGACATTATGCCGGCTGCTATGTGAGGGGCACTGGGGTGGCATGGTGTGTGAGACAGTAGCTGGTAAGTGGGGACATTATGCCGGCTGCTATGTGAGGGGCACTGGGGTGGCATGGTGTGTGAGACAGTGGCTGGTAAGTGGAGACATTATGCCGGCTGCTATGTGAGGGGCACTGGGGTGGCATGGTGTGTGAGACAGTGGCTGGTAATGGGGGGATATTATGCCGACTGCTATGTGAGGGGCACTGGGGTGGCATGGTGTGTGAGACAATGGCTGGTAAGTGGAGACATTATGCCGGCTGCTATGTGAGGGGCACTGGGGTGGCATGGTGTGTGAGACAGTAGCTGGTAAGTGGGGACATTATGCCGGCTGCTATGTGAGGGGCACTGGGGTGGCATGGTGTGTGAGACAGTAGCTGGTAAGTGGGGACATTATGCCGGCTGCTATGTGAGGGGCACTGGGGTGGCATGGTGTGTGAGACAGTAGCTGGTAAGTGGGGACATTATGCCAGCTGCTATGTGAGGGGCACTGGGGTGGCATGGTGTGTGAGATAGTGGCTGGTAATGGGGGGACATTATGCCGGCTGCTATGTGAGGGGCACTGGGGTGGCATGGTGTGTGAGACAGTAGCTGGTAAGTGGGGACATTATGCCAGCTGCTATGTGAGGGGCACTGGGGTGGCATGGTGTGTGAGACAGTGGCTGGTAAGTGGAGACATTATGCCGGCTGCTATGTGAGGGGCACTGGGGTGGCATGGTGTGTGAGACAGTGGCTGGTAATGGGGGGACATTATGCCGGCTGCTATGTGAGGGGCACTGGGGTGGCATGGTGTGTGAGACACTGGCTGGTAATGGGGGGATATTATGCCGGCTGCTATGTGAGGGGCACTGGGTTGGCATGGTGTGTGAGACAGTGGCTGGTAAGTGGAGACATTATGCCGGCTGCTATGTGAGGGGCACTGGGGTGGCATGGTGTGTGAAAGTGGCTGGTAAGCGGGGACATTATGCCGGCTGATATGTGAGGGGCACTGGGGTGGCATGGTGTGTGACAGTGGCTGGTAAGTGGGGACATTATGCCGGCTGCTATGTGAGGGGCACTGGGGTGGCATGGTGTGTGAGACAGTGGCTGGTAAGGGGGGACATTATGCCGGCAGCTATGTGAGGGGCACTGGGGTGGCATGGTGTGTGTGACAGTGGCTGGTAAGGGGGGACATTATGACGGCTGCTATGTAAGAGGCACTGGGGTGGCATGGTGTGTGAGACAGTAGCTGGTAAGTGGGTACATTATGGCGGCAGCTATGTGAGGGGCACTGGGGTGGCATGGTGTGTGAGACAGTGGCTGGTAAGTGAGGACATTATGACGGCTGCTATGTGAGGGGCACTGGGGTGGCATGGTGTGTGAGACAGTGGCTGGTAATGGGGGGATATTATGCCGGCAGCTATGTGAGGGGCACTGGGGTGTCATGGTGTGTGAGACAGTGGCTGGTAAGTGAGGACATTATGCCGGCTGCTATGTGAGGGGCACTGGGGTGGCATGGTGTGTGAGACAGTGGCTGGTAAGTGGGGACATTATGCCGGCTGCTATGTGAGGGGCACTGGGGTGGAATGGTGTGTGAGACAGTGGCTGGTAAGTGGAGACATTATGCCGGTTGCTATGTGAGGGGCACTGGGGTGGCATGGTGTGTGACACAGTGGCTAGTAAGGGGGGACATTGTGCCGGCTGCTATGTGAGGGGCACTGGGGTGGCATGGTGTGTGACAGTGGCTGGTAAGTGGAGACATTATGCCGGCTGCTATGTGAGGGGCACTGGGGTGGCATGGTGTGTGAGACAGTGGCTGGTAAGTGGAGACATTATGCCGGCTGCTATGTGAGGGGCACTGGGGTGGCATGGTGTGTGACACAGTGGCTGGTAAGTGGGGACATTATGCCGGCTGCTATGTGAGGGACACTGGGGTGGCATGGTGTGTGAGACAGTGGCTGGTAAGTGGAGACATTATGCCGGCTGCTATGTGAGGGGCACTGGGGTGGAATGGTGTGTGACACAGTGGCTAGTAAGGGGGGACATTGTGCCGGCTGCTATGTGAGGGGCACTGGGGTGGCATGGTGTGTGACAGTGGCTGGTAAGTGGAGACATTATGCCGGCTGCTATGTGAGGGGCACTGGGGTGGCATGGTGTGTGAGACAGTGGCTGGTAAGTGGGGATATTATGCCGGCTGCTATGTGAGGGGCACTGGGGTGGCATGGTGTGTGACACAGTGGCTGGTAAGTGGGGACATTATGCCGGCTGCTATGTGAGGGACACTGGGGTGGCATGGTGTGTGAGACAGTGGCTGGTAAGTGGAGACATTATGCCGGCTGCTATGTGAGGGGCACTGGGGTGGATTGGTGTGTGAGACAGTGGCTGGTAAGTGAGGACATTATGCCGGCTGCTATGTGAGGGGCACTGGGGTGGCATGGTGTGTGACACAGTGGCTGGTAAGTGGGGACATTATGCCGGCTGCTATGTGAGGGACACTGGGGTGGCATGGTGTGTGAGACAGTGGCTGGTAAGTGAGGACATTATTCCGGCTGCTATGTGAGGGGCACTGGGGTGGAATGGTGTGTGACACAGTGGCTGGTAAGTGAGGACATTATTCCGGCTGCTATGTGAGGGGCACTGGGGTGGCATGGTGTGTGACAGTGGCTGGTAAGTGGGGACATTATGCCGGTTGCTATGTGAGGGGCACTGGGGTGGAATGGTGTGTGAGACAGTGGCTGGTAAGTGGAGACATTATGCCGGTTGCTATGTGAGGGGCACTGGGGTGGCATGGTGTGTGACACAGTGGCTGGTAAGGGGGGACATTGTGCCGGCTGCTATGTGAGGGGCACTGGGGTGGCATGGTGTGTGACAGTGGCTGGTAAGTGGAGACATTATGCCGGCTGCTATGTGAGGGGCACTGGGGTGGCATGGTGTGTGAGACAGTGGCTGGTAAGTGGGGACATTATGACGGCTGCTATGTGAGGGGCACTGGGGTGGCATGGTGTGTGACACAGAGGCTAGTAAGGGGGGACATTGTGCCGGCTGCTATGTGAGGGGCACTGGGGTGGCATGGTGTGTGACAGTGGCTGGTAAGTGGAGACATTATGCCGGCTGCTATGTGAGGGGCACTGGGGTGGCATGGTGTGTGAGACAGTGGCTGGTAAGTGGGGACATTATGCCGGCTGCTATGTGAGGGGCACTGGGGTGGCATGGTGTGTGAGACAGTGGCTGGTAAGTGGAGACATTATGCCGGTTGCTATGTGAGGGGCACTGGGGTGGCATGGTGTGTGACACAGAGGCTAGTAAGGGGGGACATTGTGCCGGCTGCTATGTGAGGGGCACTGGGGTGGCATGGTGTGTGAGACAGTGGCTGGTAAGTGGAGACATTATGCCGGCTGCTATGTGAGGGGCACTGGGGTGGCATGGTGTGTGAGACAGTGGCTGGTAAGGGGGGATATTATGCTGGCTGCTATGTGAGGGGCACTGGGGTGGCATGGTGTGTGACAGTGGCTGGTAAGTGAGGACATTATGACGGCTGCTATGTGAGGGGCACTGGGGTGGTATGGTGTGTGAGACAGTGGCTGGTAAGTGGAGACATTATGCCGGCTGCTATGTGAGGGGCACTGGGGTGGCATGGTGTGTGAGACAGTGGCTGGTAAGTGGGGATATTATGCCGGCTGCTATGTGAGGGGCACTGGGGTGGCATGGTGTGTGAGACAGTGGCTTGTAAGTGAGGACATTGTGCCGGCTGCTATGTGAGGGGCACTGGGGTGGCATGGTGTGTGACAGTGGCTGGTAAGTGGGGACATTATGCCGGTTGCTATGTGAGGGGCACTGGGGTGGAATGGTGTGTGAGACAGTGGCTGGTAAGTGGAGACATTATGCCGGTTGCTATGTGAGGGGCACTGGGGTGGCATGGTGTGTGACACAGTGGCTGGTAAGGGGGGACATTGTGCCGGCTGCTATGTGAGGGGCACTGGGGTGGCATGGTGTGTGACAGTGGCTGGTAAGTGGAGACATTATGCCGGCTGCTATGTGAGGGGCACTGGGGTGGCATGGTGTGTGAGACAGTGGCTGGTAAGTGGGGACATTATGACGGCTGCTATGTGAGGGGCACTGGGGTGGCATGGTGTGTGACACAGAGGCTAGTAAGGGGGAACATTGTGCCGGCTGCTATGTGAGGGGCACTGGGGTGGCATGGTGTGTGACAGTGGCTGGTAAGTGGAGACATTATGCCGGCTGCTATGTGAGGGGCACTGGGGTGGCATGGTGTGTGAGACAGTGGCTGGTAAGTGGAGACATTATGCCGGCTGCTATGTGAGGGGCACTGGGGTGGCATGGTGTGTGAGACAGTAGCTGGTAAGTGGGGACATTATGCCGGCTGCTATGTGAGGGGCACTGGGGTGGCATGGTGTGTGAGACAGTGGCTGGTAAGTGGAGACATTATGCCGGCTGCTATGTGAGGGGCACTGGGGTGGCATGGTGTGTGAGACAGTAGCTGGTAAGTGGGGACATTATGCCGGCTGCTATGTGAGGGGCACTGGGGTGGCATGGTGTGTGAGACAGTGGCTGGTAAGTGGAGACATTATGCCGGCTGCTATGTGAGGGGCACTGGGGTGGAATGGTGTGTGAGACAGTGGCTGGTAAGTGGAGACATTATGCCGGTTGCTATGTGAGGGGCACTGGGGTGGCATGGTGTGTGACACAGTGGCTGGTAAGGGGGGACATTGTGCCGGCTGCTATGTGAGGGGCACTGGGGTGGCATGGTGTGTGACAGTGGCTAAGTGGAGACATTATGCCGGCTGCTATGTGAGGGGCACTGGGGTGGCATGGTGTGTGAGACAGTGGCTGGTAAGTGGGGACATTATGACGGCTGCTATGTGAGGGGCACTGGGGTGGCATGGTGTGTGACACAGAGGCTAGTAAGGGGGGACATTGTGCCGGCTGCTATGTGAGGGGCACTGGGGTGGCATGGTGTGTGACAGTGGCTGGTAAGTGGAGACATTATGCCGGCTGCTATGTGAGGGGCACTGGGGTGGCATGGTGTGTGAGACAGTGGCTGGTAAGTGGAGACATTATGCCGGCTGCTATGTGAGCGGCACTGGGGTGGCATGGTGTGTGAGACAGTAGCTGGTAAGTGGGGACATTATGCCGGCTGCTATGTGAGGGGCACTGGGGTGGCATGGTGTGTGAGACAGTGGCTGGTAAGTGGAGACATTATGCCGGCTGCTATGTAAGGGGCACTGGGGTGGCATGGTGTGTGAGACAGTGGCTGGTAAGTGGAGACATTATGCCGGTTGCTATGTGAGGGGCACTGGGGTGGCATGGTGTGTGACACAGAGGCTAGTAAGGGGGGACATTGTGCCGGCTGCTATGTGAGGGACACTGGGGTGGCATGGTGTGTGACAGTGGCTGGTAAGTGGAGACATTATGCCGGCTGCTATGTGAGGGGCACTGGGGTGGCATGGTGTGTGAGACAGTGGCTGGTAAGGGGGGATATTATGCTGGCTGCTATGTGAGGGGCACTGGGGTGGCATGGTGTGTGACAGTGGCTGGTAAGTGAGGACATTATGACGGCTGCTATGTGAGGGGCACTGGGGTGGTATGGTGTGTGAGACAGTGGCTGGTAAGTGGAGACATTATGCCGGCTGCTATGTGAGGGGCACTGGGGTGGCATGGTGTGTGAGACAGTGGCTGGTAAGTGGGGATATTATGCCGGCTGCTATGTGAGGGGCACTGGGGTGGCATGGTGTGTGAGACAGTGGCTTGTAAGTGAGGACATTGTGCCGGCTGCTATGTGAGGGGCACTGGGGTGGCATGGTGTGTGACAGTGGCTGGTAAGTGGGGACATTATGCCGGTTGCTATGTGAGGGGCACTGGGGTGGAATGGTGTGTGAGACAGTGGCTGGTAAGTGGAGACATTATGCCGGTTGCTATGTGAGGGGCACTGGGGTGGCATGGTGTGTGACACAGTGGCTGGTAAGGGGGGACATTGTGCCGGCTGCTATGTGAGGGGCACTGGGGTGGCATGGTGTGTGACAGTGGCTGGTAAGTGGAGACATTATGCCGGCTGCTATGTGAGGGGCACTGGGGTGGCATGGTGTGTGAGACAGTGGCTGGTAAGTGGGGACATTATGCCGGCTGCTATGTGAGGGGCACTGGGGTGGCATGGTGTGTGAGACAGTGGCTGGTAAGTGGAGACATTATGCCGGTTGCTATGTGAGGGGCACTGGGGTGGCATGGTGTGTGACACAGAGGCTAGTAAGTGGGGACATTGTGCCGGCTGCTATGTGAGGGGCACTGGGGTGGCATGGTGTGTGACAGTGGCTGGTAAGTGGAGACATTATGCCGGCTGCTATGTGAGGGGCACTGGGGTGGCATGGTGTGTGAGACAGTGGCTGGTGTCATGTAAAAATGCATTAATAATGTGCAACATATGTGTAAGGGGCATTATGTGTGTCATTATGTGTATAAGGGCATTAATAATGTGCGGCATATGTGTAACCAGGTACTACTGTATGTGTGTCATTATGTGTATAGGGGCACTAATAATGTACAGCAAATGTGTAGAGGGCACTGTGTGTGTCATTATGCGTATAAGGGAATTAATAATGTGCAGCATATATGTAAGGGACATTATGTGTAAAAGAGCATTAATAAAGGTTGTCATAATGTGTAAGGTGCATTATGTTTATAAGGACATTAATAATGTGTAAGGGGCATTACTGTGTGGAATTATTTGTATAAATGCATTACTGTGTGGCATTATGTGTATAAGGTGCTCTACTATGTGGCGTTGCGTATAGAAAGGGCACTACGGTGTCGTCTAATATGGTGTAATGTGAATAAGGAGCAATTCAGTGTGATGTAATGTGAATAAGGGGCTCTACTGTGAGGAGTAATGTTTATAAGGTAAAGTGATACTACTGTGGGATGTAATATGAATTATGGACACTATCGTATGATCAAATGTGAATAAAGTTGCAGTACTGTTTGGCGTAATTGGAATTGGGGTTACTATTGTGTGGCCATTCCCCTTGCCAGCAAAAACACACCCCTTTTTGGGCTGTGTGCCAAATGTGCGAACTGTTCCTATTTAAAATATAGGGGGTACAATAAGGACTGCTATGGGTGAGGGGTGATGGTGGTGGAAAAGAGGTGCAAGGTCAGAGGCGGAACCAGCAGTGGTGCTAGGGGGCACCAGCCAAAATTTTGCCTAGGGCATCATATTGGTTAGGGCCGGCTCTGGTGACAGTGGCTGGTAAGTGAGGACATTATGACGGCTGCTATGTGAGGGGCACTGGGGTGATATGGTGTGTGAGACAGTGGCTGGTAAGTGGAGACATTATGCCGGCTGCTATGTGAGGGGCACTGGGGTGGCATGGTGTGTGAGACAGTGGCTGGTAAGTGGGGATATTATGCCGGCTGCTATGTGAGGGGCACTGGGGTTGCATGGTATGTGAGACAGTGGCTTGTAAGTGAGGACATTGTGCCGGCTGCTATGTGAGGGTCACTGGGGTGGCATGGTGTGTGAGACAGTGGCTGGTAAGTGGGGATATTATGCCGGCTGCTATGTGAGGGGCACTGGGGTGGCATGGTGTGTGAGACAGTGGCTGGTAAGTGAGGACATTATGCAGGCTGCTATGTGAGGGGCACTGGGGTGGCATGGTGTGTGACAGTGGCTGGTAAGTGAGGACATTATGCCGGCTGCTATGTGAGGGGCACTGGGGTGGTATGGTGTGTGAGACAGTGGCTGGTAAGTGGAGACATTATGCCGGCTGCTATGTGAGGGGCACTGGGGTGGCATGGTGTATGAGGCAGTGGCTGGTAAGTGGAGACATTATGCCGGCTGCTATGTGAGGGGCACTGGGGTGGCATGGTGTGTGAGACAATGGCTGGTAAGTGGGGATATTATGCCGGCTGCTATGTGAGGGGCACTGGGGTGGCATGGTGTGTGAGACAGTGGCTGGTAAGTGGAGACATTATGCCGGCTGCTATGTGAGGGGCACTGGGGTGGAATGGTTTGTGACACAGTGGCTGGTAAGTGGGGACATTATGCTGGCTGCTATGTGAGGGGCACTGGGGTGGCACGGTGTGTGAGACAGGGGCTGGTAAGGGGGTACATTGGCCCTCATTCCGAGTTGATCGCTCGCTAGCTGCTTTTAGCAGCCGTGAAACGCTAAGCCGCTGCCCTCTGGGAGTGTATCTTAGCTTAGCAGAAGCGCGAACGAAAGGATCGCAGAGCGGCAACAAAAAAAGATTGTGCAGTTTCTGAGCAGCGAGACTTACTCCTAGCTAGCGATCCCTTCAGTCTGTTTAGTTCCTGTTTTGACGTCACGAACCCGCCCTGCGTTCAGCCAGCCACTCCCCCGTTTCCCCAGCCACTCCTGCGTATTTATCCAACACGTCTGCGTTTTTTCACACACTCCCAAAAACGGTCAGTTACCTCCCAGAAACACCCACTTCCTGTCAATCACTCTGCGGCCAGCAGTGCGACTGAAAAGCGTTGCTAGTCCTTGTGTAAAACTACATCGGCTTTTGTGAAAGTACGTCACGCGTGCGCACTGCGCCCCATACGCATGCGCAGAAGTGCCGCTTTTTTACCTAATCGCTGTGCTGCGAACGAAAGCAGCTAGCGATCAACTCTGAATGACCACCCTTGTGCCGGCTGCTATGTGAGGGGCACTGGGGTAGCACGGTGTGTGAGACAGTGGTAAAGGGGGACATTATGCCGGCTGCTATGTGAGGGGCACTGGGGTGGCACGGTGTGTGAGATAGTGGTAAGGGGGGACATTATGCCGGCTGCTATGTGAGGGGCACTGGGGTGGCATGGTGTGTGAGACAGTGGCTGGTAAGGGGGGACATTATGCCGGCTGCTATGTGAGGGGCACTGGGGTAGCACGGTGTGTGAGACAGTGGTAAAGGGGGACATTATGCCGGCTGCTATGTGAGGGGCACTGGGGTGGCATGGTGTGTGAGACAGTGGTAAGGGGGAACATTATGCCGGCTGCTATGTGAGAATCATTAAGTTCTATTTGTGGCGAGCCACGTGCGCCAGCCTTTTCTCAATACAAAATTGCAGGCTTTAAGGTCCTGGTTTTTAGCTACCTATGACACTTGTCCAGGCCTGTTCTGACTGCCCGTTATCTTTATGTTACATATATAGTATGTCACCACTATTATCTACATAGGAGTATTGAAGTACCATAAACCATAATAAAATAGAACAAAACCTAAAGGTTCCCATATTTAGGGAACATCTGTAAAAGGAATCCAGGAAAGGAAAGCTGCGGAACTGGTGCCTCGTTCCTCAAAGTTTATTTATTATTTATTAATTAACAGGTTCTTACATAGCGCAGCAAATGCCACTGTACACTACAATTGGAAACAACAAGGGCCCTCATTCCGAGTTGATCGGTCGCAAGGCGAATTTAGCAGAGTTACACACGCTAAGCCGCCGCCTACTGGGAGTGTATCTTAGCTTCTTAAAATTGCGACCGATGTATTCGCAATAATGCGATTACTAACTACTTAGCAGTTTCTGAGTAGCTCCAGACTTACTCTGCCTGTGCGATCATTTCAGTGCTTGTCGTTCCTGGTTGACGTCACAAACACACCCAGCGTTCGCCCAGGCACTCCCACCGTTTCTCCGGCCACTCCTGCGTTTTTTCCGGAAACGGTAGCGTTTTCAGCCACACGCCCCTGAAACGCCGTGTTTCCGCCCAGTAACACCCATTTCCTGTCAATCACATTACGATCGCCGGAGCGAAGAAAAAGCCGTGAGTAAAAATACTTTCTTCATAGTAAAGTTACTTGGCGCAGTCGCAGTGCGAACATTGCGCATGCGCACTAAGCGGATTTTCACTGCGATGCGATGAAAAATACCGAGCGAACAACTCGGAATGAGGGCCAATGATATAACAAAACTGAGAAATAACAAACAAACATAGAGGTAGGAGGGCCCGGCTCGCAAGCTTACACTCTATATGGATATAGGAATTTATACACAAGGATAGGTGCTATCTATTGCACAATGGTCCACCAGATTGCAGAGGTCCTTGGTGGTCTGTATGATAAGGTCACACACCTATGACCTGGGGTCAGGAGGAAGGGAAAGTGAAGAAAGAGGAAATATGTGAAGATATGTGTGGACGGGATGCAGTTGATATCCCGAAGGACGGGATCCCGGCGGTCAATATACAGACGCCGGAATCCTGAGGGACGCCAGAAGCCCGGCGTCTAAATTCTGACTGAGGTCGGGATCCCGGCGTCAAAATACCGACAGTCGGAATCCCGATCGTTCTTCAGGCAGGATGTGAGGGGGGGAGGTTAGTTTAAGGCATTAGATGGGGGGTTATGGTGCAGGGACGGGAAAGGAATGCTTAGGTACCAGGGAGAGAGGGTTAGGCTTAGGCACTCAGAAGAGGAGGTTAGGGTTAGGCACCAAGCGGGGAGCAGTATTGTTTAGGAAACAGCTAAGGGAGGGTTAGAGTTAGGCAGCGGGGAAGGGAGGGGTAGTCAGCAGCGGAGGGAGGGTTAGGGTTAGGCAGCGGGGAAGGGAGGGTTAGGCAGCAGCAAAGGGAGGGTTCGGGTTGGGAACCACCAGGGAGGGTTAGGTTTAGGCAGCGGGGAAGGGAGGGTTAGGGTTAGGCAGTGGGGAAGGAAGGGCTAGGGTTGGGAACCACCAGGGAGGGTTAGGGTTAGGCAGCGGGGAAGGTAGGGTTAGGGTTAGGCAGTGGGGAAGGAAGGGTTAGGTTTGGGAACCACCAGGGAGGGTTAGGGTTAGGCACCACCGGGAAAGGTTAGGTTTAGCACCCAGAAGGGAGGGTTAGGGTAGGGGGCAGGGCAGGGTTAGGGTACTTTCCACTGAGCTGTCGGGATTCTGGTGGTTGGGATGCCGCTGTCGGTATTCTGACTGCCGGCATCCCGTCCATCGGAATATCATACTGAACCCGTGTGGGCTGTACAGTGGGGATGTAATTGTATAGGAAAGCTTATGAAGGTTATGTGGGTGGTTCCGGAATTTGTTAAGCTTGTCTGAATAGGTGAGTTTTCAGGGAACGCTTGAAGGTTTGAAGACTAGAGGAGAGTCTTATTGTGCGTGGGAGGGCATTCCATAGAGTGGGTGCAGCCCGAAGAAAGTCCTGCAGTCGTGAATGTGAGTGAGTAATGAGTGTGGATGAGAGATGTAGATCTTGTGAAGAGCGGAGAAGTCAGCATTTTATATGGCATACAGTAGAATACCGGTAACCAATGGAGAGACTGACAGCGGATCAGCAGACGATGAACATCTAGCGAGGAAGATAAGCCTCGCAGCTGCATTCAGTATGGATTGTAGTGGTGAGAGTCTCTTTTTAGTAAGACCAGTAAGAAGACTATTACAATAACCAATGCGGGAGATAATGAGAGCATTAGCGTTTTTGCAGCGACTTGTGTAAGATATGGTCGCATTTTGTTTTTTAGATGTATGTAACATGATCTTGAGACAGAGTGAATGTGGGGAACAAAGGACAGTTCTGAGTCAAGGATGACACCTAGGCAGCCAGCTTGTGGTGTAGGGATGATTGTCGAGTTTTCAACAGTGATAGAGATATCAGGTTGGTACCTACTATTGGCCGGGTGTGGTTCGTTTTATCGACAGTATCTAGGTCGACAATGTTTAGGTCGACCACTATAGGTCGACAGTCACTATGTCGACATGGATGGAAGGTCGACAGGGTTTCTAGGTCGACATGTGCTAGGTCGACAGGTCTAAAGGTCGACATGAGGATATATATTTTTTTGTGTGTCGTTTTCTTCGTAAAGTGACTGGGAACCCCCAATTAGTGCACCGCGTTCGCTCGCCATGCTTCGGGCATGGTGCCTTCGCTCCGCTACCGCTTCGCTCGGCACACTTTACTGTTCCAATCGTAGTCCACGTGGATCGTTAAGTATGAAAAAATCCCCCCCCAAAAAAAATTTGAAAAACTCATGTCGACCTTTAGACTGGTGACTGTCGACCTATAGTGGTCGACCTAAACATTGTCGACCTAGACACTGTCGATCTTCAGACCGGATCCCCTATTGGCCTGTGGAAATATAATTAACTTTGTTTTGAAGATATGAAGTTTGAGGAGGCGAGATGACATCCAAGATGAAATGGCAGAAAGACATTCTGGCGGCAGGCTAGCTGTGCAAACGCACGGGGCAGCCGCCGCGGCACATGAATGCTACTGTTACTGACTCCACCTCCTCCCAGCCATAGTACTCTGCTCGCTAGGCGGAGTTTCGAGAAATGTTGCGGTCACGTTATGATGTCACGATGCAATCACCTAATTTCACGAAACTCCGCCCAGCCTATGGCGCGGAGGACGGGGAGCCGGTAATAGCAGGGAGCTGCTGTCGGTGGCCTTTGGCGCCAGCGAGATTCACCCCAGGAAACGAGCATTACACACCCCTGGCAATGAGCATTAAACACCCCAGGCAATGAGTATTAAACACCACTGGCAACGAGCATGAGCCAGAGCATGAAACCCCTGGCAACAGGCATCAAACACCCCAGGCAATGAGTATTAAACACCACTGGCAACGAGCATGACACCCAGAGCATAAAACCCCTGGTAACGAGCATGACACCCAAAGCTTAAAACCCCTGGTAACGAGCAGGTAAATGAAAAGCCTTACTGAAGGGCATAACGTATCACGGGCATTGCGGTATGTGGCATAATATGGTACAAGGGGCATTACTGTGTGGAGCTTAATATAGTGGATTTTTTTTTTCTTTCCTGTGGTGGCCGAGATCTGTTAGTGCAGGGTCAAAAACTGGGGTGTAAGGTAGTAATTTCCTGCAAGTCCACACCCATTTTAGTGTGACCACGCCCATTCTAGAGAGACCACACACCCTCACCAGGTACACGCAAAATAGTATTTTTTTATGTCGGGGGGCACATTTTTAAAGCGATTAGAGAGGTAGGAGAGGAACCAAGAGAGGGCCGTGTCCTGAAGACCTACTAGGGATTGTAGTGTTTGTATGAGAAGAGAGTGGTCAACAGTGTCACATGCAGCAGAGAGATCTAGAAGGATAAGAAGTGACTAATGGCCTTTAGATTTAGCAGTGACCAGATCGCTCACTACTTTAGCCAGTGCTGATGGGAATGAAAAGCCTGACTGATGTGGGCCCGATAAGTTGTGTGATGGAAGAACGTGAGCGAGGTGAGCGTAAGAAAGTCTCTCTCTCTTGGAAGGGGGATTTACCTACAATCAAAACTCCGACATTTAAAATACCGACAAGGTCAAAATCCAACATTTAAAATACAGACAGGTCAAAAAGTTGACATGAGTTTTTCGTGATTTTTTCATTGAAACTGACTTGTTCATACTTTACCATTCCAGTGGACCTGGAGAGGGAATATAATAGTGTGCCGAGCATGTTGTCCTATGTCAACATACACACGTAAAGACCAATGAAAAAACGTGTTGACTGTTTGACGTTTTAAATGTCGGTATTTTGACCTTGTCGGTATTTTGATTGTAGGTATTTCATACTAAACCCCTTGGAAAGGCATGGGAGCTGAGAGTTGCACCCCCCCCCCCCCCCCCCCAGTCTGGAAGAGAGGTGGAAGTTGAGACAGTCAGTTGCTCAGTCTTGAAGCCCTGCACTGCTAGATAAATAAGGGACATGGGTTAGATTATATCTAAAACTCTTTCCAATGTAAGTTGTCTGGCCCTATAAAACGCTTTTTTTTTCCAGCATGGTTTTAAACCCACAGCTTCCTGCGCCAATGCGAATGATTAAACATTCTCCGCACAGCACTGAGCAATATGTTGGTGCAATATTAAGAGATTAAGGAGACTATACGGTGATAATGGCGGTTAGATATGGGTCACCAAGCCTGTTATACACAATAGGTCTCCACCGCTCACAGAACTGTACGAGTGAAGGCACAGTCATTTTGCGACAAAGTGTTCTAACATTGTCCCGCATCTCATCATCCTGGTGACACTTTTATAATCGCTGTGCTCCAATAAGTCTTTTAATGAAGCTTTATTTCTTTTTTTTTTCTACCTCGATTCCATAATACAGCTCTGAGATCCGTCTAATGCCTAAAATCTGCACAGTGGGACTCTGAATACTTTCCAAATGAATTGAAATAATTGTTCCGGAGAAGTCGCGCTGTACAGCTGCAATCTTGCTGGCGAGAACATTAGATTCTGGTGCTGCGCCGCTTATGTGTAACAAAGCAGTTTAACCACCTGGGTCTCTCCTGTATATATGATATTACCTGAGGCTTTCCGCAAAGCAGCAAGATTTGTTATTAATATAAAAAAATCCCTGTGGCTACAAAGTTAATGACTGTATATCTAAATTGCCACAACGGCTTTGCACAATTTTGCTTTATACTACTACCTGTTTCTCACAGATAGTGGGTATTATCTCCATTCAAACAAACGGTAGTTCTTAATGTGGACCTGTTGCTTACACGTAGCCATGGCAACCATTTACCACGCTGTATTAATAGTCATAAACAAGAAGCATAACAATTTATTAGGCATCAAGTGTGAGTCTTGAGGCACGAGGTACATCAGTAATATAGGTGGCTCCTACTGAAACAATTGGCTGGATCCTCATGAATATTGGCTAAGCGGGCAAACTGTAGCGTAGGTCACCGGTTTATATCAATCCTACATGTTATGACTTGATCCTTGTCCCACTTCTAATATAAAAATCAGAAAAGACAATTTAATAACTCGTGTTTTCCCTCGGATAATGACAAATGTGAAAATTAAATCCGCCGCGGATGTTTCCGAGCTCAAATCGATTTAACAGGTGATTAAGTGCAATGCGTACAATGTTATGGTAATTAATTAGTAGGGCATGCAGAAGGAAAAGAGAAAACCACTTGACCTCACTCCAACTAAATAAAATGTTTTGGCAGCAATGTTATATGATTATTGGGGGTCATTCTGACCCGTTCGCTCGCTGTGTTTTAACGCCGCAGAGCAAACGGGTACCTACTGCGCATGCGCCGACGACGTAGTTTGCCGGCGCATGCCAGACGGCCGAAGGCCATAGTAGCGATTGCCTCTGCCTGATTGACAGGCAGAGGCGATCGTTGGGCGGGAGGGGGCGGAACGGCGGCGTTTGGCCGCTATTTCGTGGGTTTGGTCCGGCCAACTCAGGCGTGGCCGGACCGAAAGGGGGGCGGGCCGCAGCGGCTGTGTGACGTCACACGCAGCCGCTGCGGGCCGGGAAGCAACGAGTAGCTCCGGGCCAGCACGCTAAAGCTGCACTAGCCGGGAGTTACTCCTGAAGTGCAAAGGCATCGCCGCCGTGCGATGCCTTTGCACTTCTGTGAGGGGGGGCCGGCACTGACATGCGGGGCGGGCTAGCCCTGTGCTGGGCGTCCCCCTGCATGTCAGGGAAGAAGATCGTAGCTGTGCTAAATTTAGCACAGCTATGATCAACTCGGAATGACCCCCAAAGTCTTCGTGCTCTTTGTCTTTTACAGGGTTTGAGGACTTATATTGAGTCACAAATAAAGGCAATGTCAAAGCAAGTCAATACCGCTATTTATTTAAAGTATTATCCATTTATACATCAAACCTCTATGGTGGCAATTGTGGGCCCGGTGCGCGGCGAGGGCCAGTGGAGCAGTCGGACAAATGCTCCACATGACCAAAATCTTAGCTCATTATTCCTCATAAGCCATAGTAATGAATATCCTTCCCTGCCCTGAGTACCCCTGACCTTCACAGGAAGCTGTGTGGGCACTCTCGAGGCTGCAGAAAGAGGGAAAGAGGTGGGCTTGGGGTAGCGGCTAATGCTGTCTCCACCGCCATTGTAAAGAAGCGAGCTACTTTGATTTTGCTGGTTCTGCATCATAATTGCCTACCCTCGCGGAGTGTGCGGGAGGCTCAGGAGTTTTGAGAAGTTCCCCTGAGCTCCCAACACAGTAGGCTAGCCTCCTGGATCGGGGTGTAGATCGTTGGGTCGTCAGTAACTAGATCAGCAATCATTAGGTCGACCACTATTGGTTGACAGTGACTAGGTCGACACCTGAAATTTGTCGACACTGTCATTAGGTCGACATAGAAAAAGGTTGATACAAGTTTAAAAAAAATAGGATTTTAATTACCTACCGGTATATCCTTTTCTCGTAGTCCGTAGAGGATGCTGGGGTCCATTTTAGTACCATGGGGTATAGACGGTTCCGCAGGAGCCCTTGGCACTTTAAGACTTTTTAACAGTGTGAACTGGCTCCTCCCTCTATGCCCCTCCTCCAGACCTCAGTATAGGAACTATGCCCGAGGAGACGGACAACTTCGAGAGAAGATTTTACATCAAACTAGTGGCGAGATTCACACCAGCTCACACCATACAAAACATGTCGCCTAACATGGCCTTTAACATAACTCATGCTAACGTGCATGCATAACGCAACAGCTGTGAACATTTTAACACATGAGAATCTGTGTAAAAAGATAAATGTAATACTGCAGGAAAAATGAGCACTGGGCAGGCGCCCAGCATCCTCTACGGACTACGAGAAAAGGATTTACCGGCAGGTAATTAAAATCCTATTTACTCTTACGTCCTAGAGGATGCTGGGGTCCATTTTAGTACCATGGGGACATACCAAAGCTCCCAGTACGGGCGGGAAAGTGCTAATGTTCCTGCAGAACTGACTGACCAAAGTTAAGGTCGTCAGCAGCCAAGGTGTCAAACTTATAAAACTTAGCAAACGTGTTTGCACCTGACCAAGTAGCAGCTCGGCAGATTTGCAATGCCGAGACACCCCGGGCAGCCACCCAGGAAGAACCCACTTTCCTAGTAGAGTGGGCTTTTACCGAAGTCGGTAACGGCAATCCTGCCGTGGAATGAGCGTGCTGAATGGTACCTCTGATCCAGCGCGCAATAGTCTGCTTAGAAGCAGGACACCCAATCTTGTTGGGGTCATAGAGGACAAACAAAGATTCTGTTTTCCTTATTCGAGCCGTTCTTGTAACATAAGTCCTCAATGCCCTGACGACATCCAAGGACTTTGAAACGGCTGAGGTGTCAGAAGCCCCTGACACCACCATTGGTTGGTTGATATGGAAAGAAGACACAACTTTTGGAAGAAAGTGCTGACGTGTTCTCAGTTCAGCCCTATCTTCATAAAATATCAAATAAGGACTCGTGTGACAGAGCCCCTAACTCAGACACTCGTCTGCCTGAAGCCAAGGCCAACAGCATGACCACTTTCCAAGTGAGAAACTTCAACTCCACCTCTTGCAATGGCTCAAACCAGTCCGATTTAAGGAACTGCAACACCACATTAAGATCCCATGACGCCGCAGGAGGCACAAAGGGAGGTTGGATGCGCAGAACCCCCTTCACGAACGTCTGGACCTCAGGAAGGGAAGCCAACTGTTTATGAAAGAAAATGGACAAGGCCGAAATTTGGACCTTGATAGACCCTAATCTCAATCCAGCATCCACACACGCCTGTAGAAATAGGAGAAGACGTCCTAATTGAAACTCCACCGCAGGAGACTTCTTGGATTCACACCAAGATACATATTTTCTCCAAATACGATGGTAATGTTTGGACGTTACCCCTTTCCTGGCCAGAATTGGTATGGGAATGACTTCACTGGGAATACCCTTATGGGCTAGGATCTGGCGCTCAACAGCCAAACCGTCAAACGCAGCTGCGGTAAGTCTTGATAAACTAATGGCCCCTGCTGAAGCAGGTCCTTGCGAAAAGGAAGAGGCAGAGGATCTTCCAGTAACAACTCCTGAAGATCTGGATACCAAGCCCTCCTTGGCCAGTCTAGAGCAATGAGGATTGCTCGAACCCTTGTTCTTCTGATGATCTTTAGAACTTTTGGAATTAGTGGACGTGGAGGGAACAGATACACTGACTGAAACACCCACTGGGTCACCAGTGCATCTAATGCTATTGCTTGTGAGTCTCTCGACCTGGAACAATATTTCTGAAGCTTCTTGTTGAGGCGTGATACCATCATATCTACTTGAGAATGCCCCAACGACTTGCTACCTCCGCAAAGACTTCTGGGTGGAGGCCCCATTCTCCTGGATGGAGATTGTGTCTGCTGAGGAAGTCTGCTTCCCAGTTGTCCACTCCCGGAATGAAAATTGCCGACAGAGCTTTTGCATGTCTTTCTGACCAGAGGAGGATCTTTGTCACCTCTGCCATTGCTGCTCTGCTTTTTGTTCCGCCTCGACGGTTTATGTAAGCTACTGCTGTTACATTGTCTGACTGGATCTGTATGGGACGACCTTGAAGAAGGTGTGCCGCTTGATGAAGGTAGAATATTTATATGAAGGAGAGTCTCTTGACTTGACCATCTTCCTTGGAAGCTTTCGCCTTGCGTGACTGCTCCCCAACCTCGGAGACTTGCATCCGTGGTCACCAGGATCCAGGCCTGAATCCCAAACCTGCGTCCCTCCAGGAGGTGAGAAATTTGTAGCCACCACAGAAGCCAAATCCTGGCTTTCGCTGACAAGATTATCCTTTGAAGCATGTGGAGATGCGACCCGGACCACTTGTCCAGTAGGTCCCACTCGAAAGCCCTGGTGTGGAATCGGCCATATTGTAGCGCCTCGTAAGTTGCTACCATTTTCCCCAGCAGGCGAATGCACTGATGAATCGATACTCTTCGTGGTCTCAAAATTTGTTTGACCATGCTCTGAATCTCCTGAGCCTTTTCCACCGGTAGAAATACTCTGTACCTCGGTGTCCAGTATCATTCCCAGAAATGATAACCTCATTGTCGGTTCCAACTGCGATTTTGGAAAGTAGATGATCCAACCGTGCTGTTGAAGTACCATCAGGGATAATGCTATGTTCTGGAGTAGCTTGTCCCTGGATCTCGCTTTTATGAGGAGATCGTCCAAGTACTGAATTATGTCGACTCCTTGCTTGCGAAGGAGAACCATCATCTCCGCCATCACCTTGGTGAATATTCTCGGAGCCGTGGAGAGCCCGAACGGTAATGTTTGGAATTGGAAGTGGCAATCCTGAACCGCAAACCTCAGGTATGCTTGATGTGGTGGGTAAATGGGGACATGCAAGTAAGCATCCTTGATGTCCACTGACACCAGAAATTCCTTTTCTTCCAAGCTGGAGATCACCGCTCTCAGGGACTCCATCTTGAATTTGAACCTTCTCAAATAAAGATTCAGAGATTTTAGATTTAAAATTGGTCTGACCGAGCCATCCGGCTTCGGCACCACAAACAGGCTTGAATAAAAGCCTTGGTTCTTTTGTTCGGCAGGAACCAAGAAAATTACTTTGTCTTGACACAATTTCTGTATTGCGTTCAGGACATTTGTGCTGTCCCGAACAGAAACTGGCAAGGCTGATTTGAAAAGGTCTTGAAATTCCAACCTATAACCTTGAGATACTATCTGTAATATCCAAGGATCCAGATCTGAGTGAACCTAGACCTGGCTGAAAAACAGTAGACGTGTCCCCACCCGATCGCACTCCCACAAGGGAGCCCCAGCGTCATGCTGTGGCTTTAGCAGAAGTAGTTGCTGACTTCTGCTCCTGCGAGCCTGAAGTTGTAGGTTTTCTACCCCTTCCTCTCCCTTTCCCTGTGAAAAAAGGGGTACCCTTAGCCTTTTTGTACTTGTTGGGCCGAAAGGACTGCATAGAATGAGAATGATATACTTTTTTAGCTGGTGCAGCTGCCGACGGCAGAAATGCTGACTTGCCAGATGTAGTAGTTGATATCATGGCATCCAGCTTTTTACCAAAAAGATCCTCACCATTGTAGGGGAGCGCCTCAATATTTCTTTTGGATTCTGCGTCAGCATTCCATTGGCGGATCCAGAACGCCCTGCGGGCTGAAATTGCAATAGCAGAGGCTCTTGAGCCCATTAAGCCAACGTCCTTCATAGCCTCAACTAAGTAACCTGCAGAATCTTTGATACGACCTAAAATAAGAAGCATGTCATCCTTATCGACCGTGTCAATATTAACAATCAAGTTGTCTGCCCATTTTTCCACTGCGTTACCTACCCACGCAGAAGCAATTATGGGCCTGAGTAACGTACCCGTAGCAATATAGGGGGTCATTCCGAGTCGTTCGCTCGGTAATTTTCTTCGCATCGCAGCGTTTTTCCGCTTAGTACGCATGCGCAATGTTCGCACTGCGACTGCGCCAAGTAATTTTGCTATGAAGATAGTTTTTTTACTCACGGCTTTTTCTTCGCTCCGGCGATCGTAATGTGATTGACAGGAAATGGGTGTTACTGGGCGGAAACACGGCGTTTTATGGGCGTGTGGATAAAAACGCTACCGTTTCCGGAAAAAACGCGGGAGTGGCTGGAGAAACGGAGGAGTGTCTGGGCGAACGCTGGGTGTGTTTGTGACGTCAAACCAGGAACGACAAGCACTGAACTGATCGCAGATGCCGAGTAAGTCTGAAGCTACTCTGAAACTGCTAAGTAGTTTGTAATCGCAATATTGCGAATACATCGTTCGCAATTTTAAGAAGCTAAGATTCACTCCCAGTAGGCGGAGGCTTAGCGTGTGTAACTCTGCTAAAATCGCCTTGCGAGCGAACAACTCGGAATGACCCCCATAGATGGACTTTAAAGTTGTCTCTAACTTGCGGTCAGCAGGTTCTTTTAACGAAGCTGACCCTGGGGCAGGCAAAATTATTTTCTTCGACAACCTAGAGACTGAGGTGTCTACCATTGGGGGTGACTCCCACTTACGCCTGTCCTCTTCAGGGAAAGGGTACGCTACACGTAACCTTCTAGGAATAGCAAACTTCTTTTCCGGGTTAGACCAGGATTCTTCAAAGAATGCATTTAAGTCCTTACGATGGAGGAAAAGTCACCACCTGTTTTTTATTTAATTTAAAATAATCTTTTTCCTCAGGTGCAGGTGTTGTGTCAGTAAATTCTAACACCTCTTTTATAGCGACTATCATACACTGAATGCTCTTAGCTAGTTTGGGGTCTACCCCAGTGTCAACCTCCGTGTCGGAATCTGTGTCAGTGTCCCTTTGCATAATCTGCGCCAGAGACCTTTTCTGGGAACTGGAGGGATCCCTAGTGGATGGCGTGGAGGAGTCAGCAAACAGTGCATCCTCCACAGACTGTCTCCAATACTTTGTCTGTTGTTCAGTCTCAGAGAACTTCTTTGCCAGTTTAGACATATTACTCCTGTGTATTTACCTGGCACGCCTGCGGTTTTTAGCACACTCCCTGAAAACGCAGAGTTGCCGCCCAGAAACATCCACTTCCTGTCAATCACACTACGATCACTCGAGCGGTGAAAAAACGTTGCTCGAGCTTGTGTAAATCTCCAAAGTTTTGTGTTAAAATACTTAGCGCATGCGCGCTGCGTACCATGCACATGCGCATTTTCCACCTAATCGCTGCGTTGCGAAAAACGTCAATGAGCAAACAACTCGGAATGACCACCTATGTGCTCTCCTCCCCTTCTATAACACCCTGGTACTTGTAACAGCGATGTGTGAGGAGAAGCAGCGTTCAGGATCAGCACTCCAGCGTCTCTGTGAGGAGAAAATGGCGCCAAATGAGCGTTACTGGCAAGTCTGAGGAGAAGCCCCGCCCCCTGTAATGGCGCGATTCAGCCTCAGTAAATACAATATTTATACTGGCAGGGGTATGTACACCAACGGCTCCCATGTGTGTACTGTTATGCCAGTGAGAGTAAGGATTTCACCATGTCCCCCAGAGCGCGCCCCCCCCCCCCCCCCCCGCAGCACGCTCTGAACCCAGTGCTGAGAGACATGTTTGTGCGCAGCGTCCCGCGCTGCGTGTGTACCTGTATGCCGCCAACGATGACCGGAGGGCCCCTCTCTGCAGGTCTCCGGTAAATACTCACCAGCCTTCTGACTTCTGGCTGTGTTAGGGGGTGGCGGCAATGCTGTGGGAGTGAGCAGCAGCCAGGCAAGGGATGTGTTCAGTACCCTTCAGGAGCTAATGGTGTCCTGTCAGCGGAAGCAGAGCCATTAAACTAACTGAGAAGTTGGTTCCTACTCCCCCCCTAAGTCCCACGAAGCAGGGAAGCTGTTGCCAGCAGCTTCCCTGTAAAATAAAAAACCTAACAAAGTCTTTTCCAGCAGAACTCTGTAGAGCTCCTCTGTTGTGCATCCAGTCTCCCGGGCACATTTTCTAAACTGAGGTCTGGAGGAGGGGAATAGAGGGAGGAGCCAGTTCACACTGTTAAAAAGTCTTAAAGTGCCGAAGGCTCCTGCGGAACAGTCTATACCCCATGGTACTAAAATGGACCCCAGCATCCTCTAGGACATAAGAGAAAATAAAAAAAATTTGGTGTCGTTTTCTTCGTAAAGTGACCGGGAACCCCAATTAGTGCACTGTATCCCCTCGCGTGGCTCGCTTCACTCGCAATGCTTGGGGCAAGGTGTCTGGCTCCGCTACCGTTGCGCTCGGCACAGGTTACGATTCCCAATCATAGTCCATGTGGATCGTGAAGTATGAAAAAGAAAAAAAAATATTTTTTTTGTGTGAAAACCCATGTCGACCTTTTCATGTGTCGACCTTTGTTATGTCGACATAGTGACCATGTCGACTTAATGCATGTCAACCTGTTGTCGACCTAAAGACCGGATACCCTGGTGATTCATGGTGACCCACATCATCGAGGCCCAGTGTCCTGCGGCACAACGCTGGGAACTGCAGTGCCGTAAACCACAACATTACACAGTGGGGGCTATGGCAGCCATGGTGCAATTCCCGGAGCCACGCCACCCACGTTACGCACCGTGACCTAGGCCAACATGTTCTGTATTATTGGGGAAATGGCTGCATAAAGTACTCCGTGGGTAGGAGGAGGGGGCGTGGATCATCAAATAGACAGTAGCTAGGTCGACAATATTTAGGTCGACCACTATAGGTCGACAGTCACTAGGTCGACAGGGTTGGAAGGTGGACGGGGTTTCTAGGTCGACAGGTCAAAAGGTCGACATGAGGTTGTTGTTGTTTTTTTGGTGTCATTTTCTTCGTAGAGTGACGGGGAACCCCAATTAGCTCGGCTCAGATTACCATTCCAATCGTAGTCCACGTGGATCGTTAAGTATGGAAAAGTTCAAAAAAAGAATTTTTTAAAAAAAACTCATGCCGACCTTTTGACCTGTCGACCTAGAAACCCTGTCGACCTTCCAACCCTGTCAACCTATAGTGGTCGTCCTAAACATTGTCGACCTAGACAGTGTCGACCTTCAGACCGGATCCCAGGAGGAGGCACCCTGGTATTTTACCTACGCATCGGAGAAGCGGATTCTTCTTATGGTTCCTTACGCTGCACCGAAGCCTCTGAAAATGAAAAGTAAAATATCGAGCGGCCTCTGCCTGAAACCTATGGGGCGCTGTTAATGATTCCTCAAATTGAGAAATATTTCCAACAGCGTCTGTATTTGCCCAGCGTAACGTAATTATCTCCACAGTTACTGATGACACTCCTGTCGCTGCTCTGCGCACTGTGACACAAATAATATTCCTGTCAGAGATGGCCGCGGGACGGTGATAAGTGGCTCCGTCCTTCCAAACTGCCTCATGAACATGGAGGATTAGCCCTGAAGACAACAAAGATTCTGAAAGGAAACAAAAAGGTCCTTTCAATCATTCCCTTCAACGTGTCCCGTAATTACCAGAGAATTGCTCGCTGACCTACACGGAGAACATTACACACTTGGCATTATGAGATGCGCTTCTTCATCCACGGACGGCAACATGTGCCAATACAAGCCGAGGAAACAGATACCTCACTGCGCAGTGTCCTCTTCCCTGCCCCACTGAGCTTACAATCTAATTTTAGGGGCTGGGACAGCGGAAAGAATGTGAGGTGCAGGGTCACGGAACCTCACACCGGGCTGTGAGCCGGAGTGTCTAACAACGGTTCGCACAAGGTCAGTATAGTGATGGGTAAAAGTGTAACATACATAGAAATATACAATTTGATGGTGGATAAGAACCTTGTAGCCCATCAAGTCTGCACTTTCTCAAGGCGCTGTCCCGGCGCACCTAAGCGAATATAAGTGCCACGGGGGGGGGGGGGGGGGGGTTGAGTAGAGGAGAGTCCAGCCTACAGCACTAAATAGAACCATTCACCATCCCTGGAGAACTATGGGGACAAGGGTATTGCTTGAGACGTAAGAATAGGTAACGTCACACGCAGCCGCTCCAGGAACAAAAATGGCGCCAGACCGCCTGCAAGGCAGCGGTCGTACTCTAATCGATGCATTTGCAATTAAACTGCAAACGCATCGCGGGGCGGCACCACACACACGCTGGGCGGTCTTGCCCTGTGCTGGACTGCCCCTAGCGTGTGAGTGGATGGACTCAGATCTTGCTGCGGAATCAAGATCTGCATCAGTCTCTGAATAACGCCCAGAGACCGTCACGGCGATGGCTTACGCAATCACTTTTCTTCAATGTTCGGACCCAGCCAAGCCACTGAGCATGTGCGGCCCCGCGGCCGCGAATGTGCATTGCATAGGGATCCGTGGGCGACTGTAGGAAAGTTCCGGAAAGGTAAGCTCACAACATAGGATGCTGAGGGGATAGATCCTGAGACTGCTGACGATCGTTAAGCTGGAGAAATTTAAGATACCCAATTCAATACAGAGGTGGAGGTTTATCAAAGCTTGGAGGGAGATAAAGCGGAGAGAGATAATGGGGAAGATGTTTCAAAGCTTGGAGAGAGACACCCTCATATGGTCGACAAGCTTTAGATCGATACGGTCAGAAGGTTGACAGGTAAAAACTAGATGGTGGGTAAGGTCGACAGGTATAAATTCCAGACAGGGCCAAAGGTCAACATGAAAATGGTTGACACAAAAAAATGGCTGACCAAGTTTTTTTAACTTTTTTTTGGGTGTCATTTTGTATATGTTCAGCCATATCTAAGCACATTTAGTAGGAACGCGTCCCCTCGCGGGCTGGCTACGCTCGTCACACTTCGAGACAAGGTTACTATTGCCAATTGTATTCCACGTGGATAGTAAATCAAGCAAACGTTGTAGAAGCATGAAAAAAACACCCACAAAAAACGGGTGCCGACAATTTGTGCGTCGACCATTGTCATGCCAACTTTTTGATCATGTCAGCTTTTTTAACCTGTCGACTATATGGAGTCGATGTACTGACTGTCGACCTATACATTGAAACCACTGGCGTATATATAATGGGTGCAGTGTGTGCGGTGCACAAGGGCCCCCGGGGGGGCCCTCACCACACACACCTCACCCATTATTTTTCATACTTACCCTCCGGAGTCCATTTTCCCGGTGTTTCGCACATGCACAGTAGAAAAATCACTGGGAAAATGTCCGCCACGCCATTTTCCCGTAGATCTGTGCATGCGCTGTAGACTCTGGGACATCGCTAGCGTCCCCCTGCCGGCTAGAGTGAAGGGGACCATGACGAAGCCTGCACACTGACCTCCTCCTCTCTAGAAACGCCTCTGATTGGAGCCCTGTATATATGTATTTATATGTACGTATATCTGTGTGTAACAGGGAAACCTATCACTCATACAGAAAACACATGACTGATTTGTTATTCGCCTCGCTGCCGTCGGCCGTGACTGCGCCGCCGCCTCTTTGTCTCCCCAGCCTTAGTCAGCACACCAGCCCTGCACGGCATCTCAGCCACATACACTAGGACCTGCGTATTGATTGGATGATAGACACCTCTGCAATCATGGTTTCACCAATTCCTGATTAACGTCGTTTCCACCTCACTGGCCCATAAAATCAATCTGGTTTCCGGGCCGTAGCTGCAGCGCGCTAGTAATTCTGCTTCTTGATGTATTGGACAGGAGCTGTCGCCTTCCAGCGTCCCAACATCAGCCCGTGCTCCGGGGAGTCATCCGATGGGAATTGCATAACACTGGATGAACGAAACCTTGTCCTAGCCTCGTGCGCAGGCCTGTCGGAGCCAGGCAGACACCACCATGGACCATTTGCAAGCCCCCGCTGATACAACATGGCAATAATCGCTTTTTAAAGTCTGTTCTCCCAGCCGTAACCACAATTGGTTTTGCAAGTCTGGTTAAAGTATTTAGCTGCTGGAACACCTTACGCAACATCCCCGTGTGTTTACACAGAGAGACGGTGCAATCTGCAGTCAGCTGTAATCCGCGCTGCCGCTGCCGTCTCAGATATTCATCAGTCTACTAATTGTGTGTGTGCATAAATTAATGAATGTCTGGGGCTGTACGTTGCAAAACAAAGGACTAATTAATTTTGGTATTATAGCCAAGGCTGGAGCTGGCATTTCCCAGGATTTTATGTGTTGATTATTTTTAACCCCAAGCAAGGCTTTCCGATAACGCCGTGATTTAATCCTCTATAATTACACTGGCTGCTTATTACAAGTCATAGCAGCGGAAGTGGTAGTGACCTTCGCGTGTCCTTTGCAATTACGCCGAGTCTGAACGCAACGCGCGGTTTGACCTTTCAGTTATTTGCTTTCAGATCTGCGGTTGTACGACCAGACCACGTGTGTGTTTTCCCCAGGTTCTCTCTCACTATTTATTAACGCCAACATCTTCTAGTCCATCTCCTTCTCTATCTGTCATTTGAAGACTTTAGAAATTCATAACTATTTCTCTACAGATGCCGTAGTAGGGCAACTGTGCACCCTGGTCCGGCACCCCCCACCCCCGACGCACGTAGCGTCATGGCATCGCACAGCAAGTGCCGGGGAAACTGCGGAGGAGCATGCAAGTGGGAGCCAAGCTCTCCTTTCAGTGGGGTGCCTCTCCTACGCCATCAAATAAGATGGCATAGGTACCCGCGTGCAAACTCTGAAAGCTTACAATTTTCAGAGTTTGCACGGGGTGGCCACATTTCCTGTTACTTAAAACATGCAACAACTAGCGTTTCCACATGTGTAATGGGCCCCTAACTGACCACGAGAAGGCCCCTGAGGTACAGATGGAGCCCTGCTCATCTATCCGTTTAATAGGACTAATTGTGCCAGGGCAGATGGACTTAATCCCCTGCTGTATTGTTCTCTCTGTATTGTATTGCAGTTGACAATAGATGAAAGGCTTGTGCTAATAAACCTTGGTGCACCATGATGCAGCAGAGAAGCCAAGATGAGCGAGACTCCATCTGTACATACCAGGCTCTCAAACATCTCACCATATATCTCAAGCTCAACTGAAAGCGCTTCCAGTGACTTCATTGTCTCACCCTATACATCACACCGACACTTTAATCACCCCTATAAGTAACACATTCCAGACTCCAGACATACAGTAAGTACCTACATGTCCCCAACATCTTCCAGTCACTCAAGCAACTCATCAGTCACTCTGCCGCCTTCCACAGAATCTACGTATCACCCAAACTCCTTGCAGTGCCTCGAACCTCTCTGTGCGCTCTATAATAATTATCACGACATCGCATCATATCGCTGCAATATGTGACATCTTTACCATGCAATTTATATACAAAGGTTTGGCATAAAAGGCGCATGTGTAGAGGGCCCTGTAATGTACCCTCTGCTCGGAGTACGTTAGAGGTACACTGGTCTCCTCTGAAGTGCAGGAGCACACTCACCATTACAGTCAGCCTGTCACCTGTCCCTCCAGGGTCTCAACAAGAGCTGCCAGCAGGACACCTCCTCCATCCTCCGCTAGTATGACTGAATGGGCCCTGTCACACAACCGCTGATTTCCCCTATAGTGGCCCTGACCCAAGTGTCCCACACGGAAGCAGGAACCCGTCCTTCATTCTCCGCTCCCCGAAGCGCGGCAAGAGATTCTAGGGACTGCTGCTTTCCTCCTCCAATAAGACTGGATTAATGTCATAACGTCATCCTGAGATGGCGTTATTAGGATTTTTATCAAAGACTATGGTAAACTGAGTGATGGTCACGTTCCTCATACTTGTGGATGGGGAAGTAAAACGATCTGAAACGCAGGGTCCACAGGACATTAATCTGCGGTAACCGGCTTCTAGACTAGCGAAATGCTGGGAAACCCCTTATATGACAAATGAGAGATCAAAGAGGGGATTTCTCTGCTTTATAAATAGAGCCCTACAGGCGGGCTGTATCAAGCTTTGGAGAGAGAGATAAAGTGTAGAAATTGCACAAAGCAATTAATCATCTCTCGCCTGACATGTCAAAGACTGCGCTAGATAAATGACAGTTAGTAGCTGATTGATTGCTCTGGGCAACTTCTCCACTTTATCTGTCTCCAAGTCTTGATACATCTCCCCCTACAGATCATATAAACAATAACCAGACACGTACATATATCTACATACATGCTCCCAGCACCATCCATCCCTTTCAAACATCTCATATGACACTGCAGCACCTTCCCAAGTGTCCCCTACACCTCCCAGTCTCTCAAACACCTAAACACGGGAGAATTTTATCAAAGCTTGGAGATAAAGTACCAGCCAATCAGCTTCTGTCATTTTACAGGTCGTGGGGTCTATTTACTAAGCCGTGGAGAGAGATAAAGTACCAGCCAATCAGCTTATGTCATTTTACAGGTCATGGGGTCTATTTACTAAGCCTTGGAGACAGATAAAGTGGAGAGAGGTAAAGCACCAGCCAATCAGCCCCAAACTGCCATGTTACGGGGGGTGTTAAAAAATGAGAGTTAGGAGCTGGTTGGTTGGTACTTTATCTCTCTCCAAGGCTTAGTAAATACACCCATTAATCTCTCTCCACCCTATCTCTTTCCAAACTATGATAAATCTCCCTCATATATGCCTTAATCTTACATTTTCAGAATGTAAATATTGGTTCAGCCCACTGTTTACACGCAATGGGTGCATCAAAATAGCTACATTCTATATTGTATATAATAATAATAATAATAAAATCTCTAAAAATAACATACTGTAACACAAATATTATCCAAAGTAACATTAAGAGAAGGCTTCATATAAATCGGGTGGGTGGCACTGCGCTCGGTAATAACTGGGATAGGATGCGGGTGGGAGCTGCCGTGTCACACAAGGTGTCCTGCCCCTTTCCGGATTCCTGCATTGGCAATAGAAGCATTGTCTGGCTCATATTATACATGATATAATGTCACCATCCACTGCGGCAGCTGCTCACGTCTCTCACAGTACTGCGAGTTGTGCACAGCGGCGACTTTCTGAATATTCCCACAATAATGGTTTTCCCTGGGGACAAAATATCAGCAAATCCACTAGTTTTAATACGTACACACTGAAAAAGCGATCTTTTGTATTCATAGACATATACTGCACTGTACCAACACGCCCTGTGTATATTCCTCTCCACAGCACTCACACATCATATAGAGGCCAACGTATACATGTTTGAGCAGGAGGAGAATTTGTTTTTGAATCATCCGATGTTATCAAGGTGTATTAAATTATACACTAGATACATCGATGATATCTTTTTATTATGGACAGGGAGTTTGGAAGTGCTCACATCATCAATCGATGAGATAAATTCGAGTACATGATCAAGTTCACCTGAGGTTCAGGCACACTTTTTAGATGTCCAAGTAACTATTGTAGATGGTAGGATTGAGACAGAGGTATTCAGTAAGGATGTGGAGAGGAATACTTTTTTGCTGGCCTCTAGCCATCACCCTTCATCTCTGAAGCGAGGTTTGCCCCGTTCGCAGATGATGAGGGTGGCTAGAATATCTAGTGACCTTGTAAAAACTGAAGTCGCCATTGACAACCTGATAGCAAAATTTGTTGCAAGAGGCTATAACCCTAAAATGCTTTTGGAAAATAAACAGCAAGTGCCGAGTATGCCACGGTCACAACTTATGCAGTCATGCATTAAAAGGTCCGAGAAAGTTCTACCTTGGGCTAGCGGTTTTACCACTGCCAGTCCAGTAATTAAACATGCCACTAAGGCTTTATGGCCCATAGTGGCTTCCGATAAAGATTTGCCTTGTTTTAAGGATGTACGCCCTTTGGCAGCTTTTAGGAGAGGCCGGAGCATTAGGGATAGATTGATGGTGACAGATATAACTAGTAGAAGTATCCCTAAGATGCCCAATGTATATGTTTCTCTAACGTCCTAAGTGGATGCTGGGGACTCCGTCAGGACCATGGGGTTTAGCGGCTCCGCAGGAGACAGGGCACAATAATAAAAGCTTTAGGATCAGGTGGTGTGCACTGGCTCCTCCCCCTATGACCCTCCTCCAAGCCTCAGTTAGATTCTTGTGCCCGGCCGAGAAGGGTGCAATCTAGGTGGCTCTCCTGAGCTGCTTAGAATAAAAGTTTAAGTTAGGTTTTTTATTTTCAGTGAGTCCTGCTGGCAACAGGCTCACTGCTACGAGGGACTTAGGGGAGAGAAGTAAACTCACCTGCGTGCAGGATGGATTTGCTTCTTAGGCTACTGGACACCATTAGCTCCAGAGGGAGTCGGAACACAGGTCTCACCCTGGGGTTCGTCCCGGAGCCGTGCCGCCGACCCCCCTTGCAGATGCCGAAGATGAAGAGGTCCAGAGGTCCAGAAACAGGCGGCAGAAGACTTTCAGTCTTCATAAGGTAGCGCACAGCACTGCAGCTGTGCGCCATTGTTGTCAGCACACTTCATACCAGCGGTCACTGAGGGTGCAGGGCGCTGGGGGGGGCGCCCTGGGCAGCAATATATTATACCTTTTTTATGGCTAAAATACATCACATATAGCCCTTGAGGCTATATGTATGTATTTAACCCCTGCCAGATCTCACAAACTCCGGGAGAAGAGCCCGCCGTTTTAGGGGGCGGGGCCTATTCTCCTCAGCACACGGCGCCATTTTCCTGCTCAGCTCTGCTGTGAGGAAGGCTCCCAGGCTCTCCCCTGCACTGCACTACAGAAACAGGGTTAAAACAGAGAGGGGGGGCACTTATTTGGCGATATGATTACATATGTGAAAATGCTATAAGGGAAAACACTTGTATAAGGGGTTGTCCCTGTATAATTATAGCGTTTTTGGTGTGTGCTGGCAAACTCTCCCTCTGTCTCCCCAAAGGGCTAGTGGGGTCCTGTCCTCTATCAGAGCATTCCCTGTGTGTGTGCTGTGTGTCGGTACGTGTGTGTCGACATGTAGGAGGACGATGTTGGTGAGGAGGCGGAGCAAATTGCCTGTATTGGTGATGTCACTCTCTAGGGAGTCGACACCGGAATGGATGGCTTATTTAGGAATTACGTGATAATGTCAACACGATGCAAGGTCGGTTGACGACATGAGACGGCCGGCAAACAAATTAGTACCTGTCCAGGCGTCTCAGACACCGTCAGGGGCTTGTAAAAACGCCCATTTACCTCAGTTGGTCGACACAGACACGGACACTGACTTCAGTGTCGACGGTGAAGAAACAAACGTATTTTCCTTTAGGGCCACACGTTACATGTTAAGGGCAATGAAGGAGGTGTTACATATTTCTGATACTACAAGTACCACAAATAAGGGTATTATGTAGGGTGGGAATAATCTACTTGTAGTTTTTCCTGAATCAGATAAATTAAAGTGTGTGATGATACGTGGGTTTCCTCCGATAGAAAATTATTGGAGGTATACCCTTTCCCGCCAGAAGTGAGGGCGAGTTGGGAAACACACCTTAGGGTGGATAAGGCGCTCACACGCTTATAAAAACAAGTGGCGTTACCGTCTCCAGATACGGCCGCCCTCAAGGAGCCAGCTGATAGGAAGCTGAAAAATATCCTAAAAAGTATATACACACATACTGGTGTTATACTACGACCAGCAATCGCCTCAGCCTGGACGTGCAGCGCTGGGGGGGCTTGGTCGGATTTCCTGACTGAAAATATTGATACCCTTGACAGGAACAATATTTTATTGACTATAGAGCATTTTAAGGATGCATTTCTATATATGCGAGATGCGCAGAGGGATATTTGCATTCTGGCATCAAGAGTAGATGTGATGTCCATATCTGCCAGACGATGTTTATAGACACGACAGTGGTCAGGTGATGCAGATTCCAGACGGCACATGGAAGTATTGCCGTATAAAGGGGCGGTCCATCGGACCTGGTGGCCACGGCAACAGCTGGAAAATCCACTTTTGTTACCCCAAGTCACATCTCAGCAAAAAAGGACACAGTCTTTTCAGTCTCAGTCCTTTCGTACCCATAAAGGCAGGCGGGCAAAAGGCCAGTCATATCTGCCCAGGGTTAGAGGAAAGGGAAGAAGACTGCAGCAGGCAGCCCATTCCCAGGAACAGAAGTCCTCCACAGCTTCTGCCAAGTCCGCAGCATGACGCTGGGGCCATACAAGCGGACTCAGGTGCGGTGGGGGGTCATCTCAAGAGTTTCAGCACGCAGTGGGCTCACTCGCAAGTGGACTCCTGGATCCTACACGTAGTATCCCAGGTGTACATTGGAAATTCGAGACGTCTTCCCCTCACAAGTTCCTGAAGTCTGCTTTACCAACGTCTCCCTCCGACAGGGAGGCAGTATTGGGAAAAAAATTCACAGGCTGTATTCCCAGCAGGTGATAATCAAAGTACCTCTCCTACAACAAGGGAAGGGGTATTATTCCACACTATATTGTGGTACTGAAGCCAAACGGCTCGGTGAGATCTAAAAGATTTGAACAATTACATACAAGGGTTCAAATCAAGATGGAGTCACTCAGAGCAGTGATAGCGAACCAGGACGATATGGTGTCACTGGATATCAGGGACGCTTACCTACATGTCCAAATTTTGCCCTTCTCACCAAGGGTATCTCAGGTTCGTGGTACAGAACTGTCACTATCAGTTCAGACGCTGCCGTTTGGATTGTCCACAGCACCCCGGGTCTTTACCATGGTAATGGCCGAAATGATGATTCTTCCTAAAAGAAATATGGACGCTTTCCTGATAAGGGCAAGGTCCAGAGAACAGTTGGCGGTCGGAGTAGCACTATCTCAAATAGTTCTACGACAGCACGAGTGGTTTTTAAATATTCCAAAATCGCAGCTTTTCCGACGACACGTCTAATGTTCCTAGGAATGATTCTGGACACAGTCCAGAAAAGGATGTTTTCTCCCGGAGAAGAAGGCCAGGGAGTTATCCGAGCTAGTCAGGAACCTCCTAAAACCAGGAAAAGTATCAGTGCATCATTGCACAAGGGTCCTGTGAAAAATGGTGGTTTCTTACAAAGCGATCCCATTCGGTAGATTTCACGCAAGAACCTTTCAGTGGAATCTGCTGGGAAAATGGTCCGGATCGCATCTTCAGATGCATCAGCGGATAACCCTGTCTCCAAGGACAAGGGTGTTTTCTTCTGCGGTGGCTGCAGAGTGCTCATCTATGAAAGGGCCGCAGATTCGACATTCAGGACTGGATCCTGGTGACCACGGATGCCAGCCTGAGTGGCTGGGGAGCAGTCACACAAGGAAAAAATTTCCAGGGAGTGTGATCAAGTCTGGAGACTTCTCTCCACATAAATATACTGGAGCTAAGGGCAATTTACAAGGCTCTAAGCTTAGCAAGACCTCTGCTTCAAGGTCAGCCGGTATTGATCCAGTGGGACAACATCACGGCAGTCGCCCACGTAAACAGACAGGGCGGCACATGAAGCAGGAGGGAATTGGCAGAAACTGCAAGGATTCTTCGCTGGGCGAAAAATCATGTGATAACACTCTCAGCAGTGTTAATTCCGGGAGTGGAAAACTGGGAAGCAGACTTCCTCAGCAGGCATAACCTCCACCCGGGAGAGCGGGGACTTCAGCGGGAAGTCTTCCACATGATTGTAAACCGTTGGGAAAAACCAAAGGTGGACATGATGGCGTCCCGCCTGAACAAAAAACTAGACAGATATTGCGCCAGGTCAAGGGACCCTCAGGCAATAGCGGTGGACGCTCTGGTAACACTGTGGGTGTACCAGTCAGGGTATGTGTTCCCTCCTATGCATCTCATACCAAAAGTACTGAGAATCATAAGAAGGAGATGAGTAAGAACGATACTCGTGGTTCCGGATGGGTCAAGAAGGACTTGGTACCCGGAACTTCAAGAGATGCTCACGGAAGAACCGTGGCCTCTACCTTTAAGAGAGGACCTGCTCCAGCAGGGGCCTTGTCTGTTCCAAGACTTACCGCGGCTGCGTTTGACGGCATGGCAGTTGAACGCCGGATCCTGAAAGGGCATTCCAGATGAAGTCATCCCTACCCTGGTCGAAGCCAGGAAGGATGTAATCGCAAAACATTTTCACCGCATTGGGCGAAAATATGTTGCGTGGTGTGAGGCCAAGAAGGTCCCTACAGAGAAATTCCAACTGGGTCGTTTCCTACATTTCCTGAAAACAGGACTGTCTATGGGCCTAAAATTAGGGTCCATTAAGGTTCAAATTTCGACCCTGTCGAATTTCTTCCAGAAAGAACTGGCTTCAGTGCCTGAAGTTCAGACGTTTGTAAAAGGGGTACTGCATATACAGCCTCCTTTTGTGCCCCCAGTGGCACCTTGGGAACTCAATGTTGTTTTGAGTTTCCTAAAGTCACATTGGTTGGATCCACTCACCACTGTGGAATTAAAATATTTCACATGGAAGGTGAAGATTCTATTAGCCCTGGCTTCAGCCAGGCGTGTGTCAGAATGGGCGGCTTTATCATATAAAAGCCCTTACTTAATTTTTTATTCTGACAGGGCAGAATTGAGGACTCGTCCTCAATTTCTCCTTAAGGTGTTTTCTGTTTTTCACATGAACCAACTTATTGTGGTACCTGCGGCTACTAGGGACTTGGAGGACTCCAAGTTACTTGACGTTGTCAGGGCCCTGAAAATATATGTTTCCAGGACGACTGGAGTCAGAAAATCTGACTCGCTGTTTAGCCTGTATGCACCCAACAAGATGGGTGTTCCTGCTTCTAAGCAGACGATTGCTCGCTGGATTTGTAGTACAATTCAGCTTGCACATTCTGTGGCAGGCTTGCCACAGCCAAAATCAGTAAAAGCCCATTCCACAAGGAAGTGGGCTCATCTTGGGCGGCTGCCCGAGGGGTCTCGGCTTTACAACTTTGCCGAGCTGCTACTTGGTCAGGGGCACACCCTGACTGAGGAGGACCTGGAGTTCTCTCTTTCGGTGCTGCAGAGTCATCCGCACTCTCCCGCCCGTTTGGGAGCTTTGGTATAATCCCCATGGTCCTGACGGAGTCCCCAGCATCCACTTAGGACGTTAGAGAAAATAAGAATTTACTTACCGATAATTCTATTTCTCGTAGTCCGTAGTGGATGCTGGGCGCCCATCCCAAGTGCGGATTGTCTGCAATACTTGTACATAGTTATTGTTACAAAAATCGGGTTATTCTTGTTGTGAGCCATCTTTTCAGAGGCTCCTTTCGTTGTTATCATACTGTTAACTGGGTTCAGATCACAGGTTGTACGGTGTGATTGGTGTGGCTGGTATGAGTCTTACCCGGGATTCAATATCCTTCCTTATTATGCACGCTCGTCCGGGCACAGTATCCTAACTGAGGCTTGGAGGAGGGTCATAGGGGGAGGAGCCAGTGCACACCACCTGATCCTAAAGCTTTTATTATTGTGCCCTGTCTCCTGCGGAGCCGCTAAACCCCATGGTCCTGACGGAGTCCCCAGCATCCACTACGGACTACGAGAAATAGAATTATCGGTAAGTAAATTCTTATTTAAACCTGCATGCTGCTACAGCTGTCATAATTGCACCACATGTAGATTTATGATTGCTTGCAAATCCTTTAAGCACCCACATTTTCAGAAGGGGTGTGGTTCGTTTTATCGACAGTATCTAGGTCGACAATGTTTAGGTCGACCACTATAGGTCGACAGTCACTAGGTCGACATGGATGGAAGGTCGACAGGGTTTCTAGGTCAACATGTGCTAGGTCGACAGGTCTAAAGGTCGACATGAGAGGGGGGGGGGGGAATTTGGTGTCGTTTTCTTCGTAGAGTGACCGGGATCCCAAATTAGTGCACCGCGTCCCCTCGCATGGTGCCTTCGCTTCGCTCGGCACACTTTACCGTTCCAATCGTAGTCCACGTGGATCGTTAAGTATGAAAAAATCAACAACAAAAAAATGTAAAAAACTCATGTCGACCTTTAGACCTGTCGACCTAGCACATGTCGACCTATAAACCCTGTCGACCTTCCATCCATGTCGACCTAGTGACTGTCGACCTATAGTGGTTGACCTAAACATTGTCGACCTAGACACTGTCGATCTTCAGACCGGATCCCTTCAGAAGAGTTATGAGATCCGACATGTTCTCACGTGCACCTCATCCTTTGTGGTGTACGTGATAACATGCCCGTGTGGCATGTACCATGTGGGCCAGACCTCACGGAAGTTCCGTGAAAGAATGGCCTTGCATAGATCGGCCATTCATTTGTCATCTGAAGGAAAAACTTCAGAGCAACCGGTGGCCCGTAATTTTAGGATGAGGGGGCTACTCTCTGTCAGATTTGAAATACTTTATAATAGATCATATTCCAGAATCTCCACGTGGAGGTGATAAGAGTCAAATCTTTATTGTTAACTGAAGCCAGGTGGATCATACGATTGGGCACTACTGCTCCCAATGGATTAAATGAAAAAATAAATTGGAATAGCTTGATGTAATAATTGAGAATGTCATTAGTGCACTGTTTTGTTGTGGGGTAGCTGAAGCCTTACATATAAAGTAACGACAGGTGCATATACCACTTCCTGATTTTTGGTGCTACGAGTCAGTGGGGTACTATATGTGCTCTCATTGTAGTAACGGGTGTGGTTCGTTTTATCGACAGTATCTAGGTCGACAATGTTTAGGTCGACCACTATAGGTCGACAGTCACTAGGTTGACATGGATGGAAGGTCGACAGGGTTTCTAGGTCGACATGTGCTAGGTCGACAGGTCTAAAGGTCGACATGAGGATTTTTTATATTTTTTTGGTGTCGTTTTCTTCGGAAAGTGACCGGGATCCCAAATTAGTGCACCGCGTCCCCTCGCATGGCTCGCTGCGCTCGCCATGCTTCGGGCATGGTGCCTTCGCTCCGCTACCGCTTCGCTCGGCACACTTAACGATCCACGTGGACTACGATTGGAACGGTAAAGTATGAAAAAATCCCCCCCAAAAAAATGTGAAAAACTCATGTCGACCTTTAGACCTGTCGACCTAGCACATGTCGACCTAGAAACCCTGTCGACCTTCCATCCATGTCGACCTAGTGACTGTCGACCTATAGTTGTCGACCTAGTGACTGTCGACCTATAGTGGTCGACCTAAACATTGTCGACCTAGACACTGTCGATCTTCAGACCGGATCCCGTAGTAACTGATACTGATGTTCAATAGGTTAAATGAGTGATCACGTTTTTACATGTATTCTTTATGCATTTTTTATATACACTGCTCAAAAAAAAAAAGGGAACACTAAAATAACACATCCTAGATCTGAAGGAATGAAATATTCTTATTAAATACTTTGTTCTTTACATAGTTGAATGTGCTGACACCAAAATCCCACACAAATTATCAATGGAAATAAATTTATTAACCCATGGAGGTCTGGATTTGGAGTCACCCTCAAAATTAAAGTGGAAAAAACACACTACAGGCTGATCCAACTTTGATGTAATGTCCTTAAAACAAGTCAAAATGAGGCTCAGTAGTGTGTGTGGCCTCCACGTGCCTGTATGACCTCCCTACAACCCACACAAGTGGCTCTGGTAGCAGGGCCGTCTTAACGGCAGTGTAGGCCCCTGGGCACAGCAATGCATTGGACCCCCTACCCATCCTCCAGCGGTAGGGGTGGGGTGTGCTATCAGCGGCAGCTTTGATGTCCCGCGGGCGGTATGGGGTGTTCTATCTTCCACTCAGCATGTAGGACCTGGAGCAGTAATTTCTGCTAATTGCTCCTTTACTGCACAGATGGGGTGGGAGGGAGAACACTAAACTGTAGAAGGGGGCATTGGGCTGAATGAAGGCGCCCTGGTACATGACTTCCGGGGTGGTAGGGGGTGTTTAATACGCAGGGGAGGGGTGGCTAATGGAGTGGGCTTAATATTCATTATTTTTTGGTGGGAGGGCAGCTTGCTTGACTGCAGATATCTCAAGTTCCTGAAAATCTATTTCTTAGCATTAGTGGGATAAAAAACTAGAGAGTCCCACCTTTCAGAAGGTTCTGGCGACTTGGGGATCAGATGTCAGGAGCCAGAGCAATCCTCCAATGAATATATAAAACTGTATACCAGGCGTGTGGAGCTGGAGAAGGGACAAGCTGCCTGAAGGCTGATATCTCTGGTTCTGGGCACAGTAGAGACAAGCTGACAGTGTCCAGCAAAAGGGGAGAGTCTCAGCTTTTGGATTATTCCCTCAGAAAAACTCTATATCAGACAGAACCTGAGATATCTGTCTGGGAAGAGCAATTAACAGGCTCAGATGGGGACCGCTGCTTTCACGTTGGATATCTCCGGTTCCCCAAGGCCGATTTTCAAAAATCTGGTACCCCTGGAAAGAGGGGACCCTCAGCTATCAGCCTAGGGCCCTTATACTCTTGGGGCCCTTGGGCAAGAGCCCATTGAGCCCATACGAAAAGACGGCCCTGTCTGGTAGTGCAGCTCATCCAGGATGGCACATCAATGCGAGCTGTGGCAAGAAGGTTTGCTGTGTCTGTCAGCGTAGTGTCCAGAGCATGGAGGCGCTACCAGGAGACAGGCCAGTACATCAGGAGACGTGGAGGAGGCCGTAGGAGGGCAACAACCCAGCAGCAGGACCGCTACCTCCGCCTTTGTACAAGGGGGAACAGGAGGAGCACTGCCAGAGCCCTGCAAAATGACCTCCAGCAAGCCACAAATGTGCATGTGTCTACTTAAACGATCAGAAACAGACTCCATGAGGGTGGTATGAGGGCCCGACGCCCACAGGTGGGGGTTGTGCTTACAGCCCAACACTGTGCAGGACGTTTGGCATTTGCCAGAGAACACCAAGATTGGCAAATTCGCTACTGGCGCCCTGTGCTCTTCACAGATGAAAGCAGGTTCTCACTGAGCACATGTGACAGACCTGACAGAGTCTGGAGATGCCAAGGAGAACGTTCTGCTGCCTGCAACATCCTCCAACATGACCGGTTTGGCAGTGGGTCAGTAATGGTGTGGGGTGGCATTTCTTTGGGGGGCCGCACAGCCCTCCATGTGCTCGCCAGAGGTAGCCTGACTGCCATTAGGTACCGAGATGAGATCCTCAGACCCCTTGTGAGACCATATGCTGGTGCGGTTGGACCTGGGTTCCTCCTAATGCAAGACAATGCTAGACCTCATGTGGCTGGAATGTGTCAGCAGTTCCTGCAAGATGAAGGCATTGATGCTATGGACTGGCCCGCCCGTTCCCCAGACCTGAATCCAATTGAGCACATCTGGGACATCATGTCTCGCTCCATCCACTAATGCCACGTTGCACCACAGACTGTCCAGGAGTTGGCGGATGCTTTAGTCCAGGTCTGGGAGGAGATCCCTCAGGAGACCATCCGCCACCTCATCAGGAGCATACCCAGGCATTGTAGGGAGGTCATACAGGCACGAGGAGGCCACAGACACTACTGAGCCTCATTTTGACTTGTTTTAAGGACATTACATCAAAGTTGGATCAGCCTGTAGTGTGTTTTTCCACTTTAATTTTGAGGGTGACTCCAAATCCAGACCTCTATGGGTTAATACATTTGATTTCCATTGATAATTTTTGTGTGATTTTGTTGTCAGCACATTCAACTATGTAAAGAACAAAGTATTTAATAAGAATATTTCATTTATTCAGCTCTAGGATGTGTTATTTTAGTGTTCCCTTTATTTTTTTGAGCAGTGTATATTCTTTATGTATCTTTTGTGTGTTGTTTTATCCCACCAGCTCCGTTCGTATGCTGCGCCGTTGGATGACGTAGTGGCCGGCCCCTCTCAGCTGGAACGCAAGCTGGAGGTTGCTATGCGTGGACCCGGAAGTGAGGTGCCCGCGGTCTTTCATCGGAGGCAGCTGTGGACGATCAGCGTGGTGGGTGGATATCCTGGGTATCAGGTATTTAAATGTTCAATATATGTCTAGTTGGTGTTTGTTAGTGTGTCCTGAGGAAGAGGCGTCAGCCTCGAAACATGTTGACTGTTTGAAACACTGCCATTAAATCTTTGGTGTAACGAGTCCCTGCGAGTGCCGTGCGGTTTTGGAGGTTTATATATATAAATATATATATATATATATATATATATACATACATATATATATATATATATACACACACACACACACTGTTCCAATATGGCGGGACTGTCCTGAATGCATAATAAAAATTCCGCTGGTTACAAATTCCTACTTCTGAATTAAGAGACGTGCTTTTAAAGTATTTGGGCAGCACGGATGGTGTAATGGTTAGCATTACTGCCTCACAGTACTGAGGTCATGGGTTCAATTCCCACCATTGCCCCAACTGTGTGGAGTTTGTATATTCTCCCCGTGCTTGCGTGGGTTTCCTCCGTGTACTCCGGTTTCCTCCTACAATCCAAAAATATACTGGTAGGTTAATTGGCTCCCAACAAAATTAACCTTAGCGTGAATGTGTGTGTGTGTGTGTACATGTGATAGGGAATATAGATTGTAAGCTCCACTGGGGCAGGGACTGATGTGAATGGACAATTATTCTCTGTAAAGCGCTGCAGAATATGTGTGCGCTATATAAATAACTGGTAATAAATAATAAAAGTATTGTCACTGCCTATATACAGTGGCTGCAACCAAACTGTGGGACCGACGATGCCGCATGGTAATTCCCCAGAAATTACTGGCATCGTGGAGGCATGAGGCACAAAACACGGGCGACAGGAAAATAGGAATTTACTTACCGATAATTCTATTTCTCGTAGTCCGTAGTGGATGCTGGGAACTCCGTAAGGACCATGGGGAATAGCGGCTCCGCAGGAGACAGGGCACATCTAAAGAAAGCTTTAGGATCACCTGGTGTGCACTGGCTCCTCCCCCTATGACCCTCCTCCAAGCCTCAGTTAGGATACTGTGCCCGGACGAGCGTACACAATAAGGAAGGATTTTGAATCCCGGGTAAGACTCATACCAGCCACACCAATCACACTGTACAACTTGTGATCTGAACCCAGTTAACAGCATGATAATAGAGAAGCCTCTAGAAAAGATGGCTCAATACAACAATAACCCAAATTTTTTGGTAACAATAATTATGTACCAGTATTGCAGACAATCCGCACTTGGGATGGGCGCCCAGCATCCACTACGGACTACGAGAAATAGAATTATCGGTAAGTAAATTCCTATTTTCTCTGACGTCCTAGTGGATGCTGGGAACTCCGTAAGGACCATGGGGATTATACCAAAGCTCCCAAACGGGCGGGAGAGTGCGGATGACTCTGCAGCACCCAATGAGAGAACTCCCGGTCCTCCTCAGCCAGGGTATCAAATTTGTAGAATTTTACAAACGTATTTGCTCCTGACCAAGTAACTGCTCGGCAAAGTTGTAAAGCCGAGCCCCCTCGGGCAGCTGCCCAAGATGAGCCCACCTTCCTTGTGGAGTGGGTATTTACAGATTTTTGGCTGTGGCAGGCCTGCCACAGAATGTGCAAGCTGAATTGTACTACAAATCCAACGAGCAATAGTCTGCTTAGAAGCAGGAGCACCCAGCTAGTTGGGTGCATAGAGGATAAACAGCGAGTCAGATTTCCTGACTCCAGTCGTCCTGGAAACATATATTTTTATTTTATTTTTTTTATTTTTTTTTTGGGTCCTGACAACGTCTAGCAACTTGGAGTCCTCCAAGTCCCTAGTAGCCGCAGGCACCACAATAGGTTTGGTTCAGGTGAACGCTGAAACCACCTTAGGGAGAAACTAAGGACGAGTCCTCAATTCCGCCCTGTCCGAATGGAAAATCAGATAAGGGCTTTTACAGGATAAAGCCACCAATTCTGACACGCGCCTGGCCCAGGCCAGAGCCAACAGCATGACCACTTTTTCTGTGAGATATTTTAACTCCACAGATTTAAGTGGGGCAAACCAATGTGACTTTTGGAACCCAAAAACCACCTGGAGATCCCAAAAGTGCCACTGAAGGCACAAAAGGAGGCTGTATATGCAGTACCCCTTTAACAAATGTCTGAACTTCAGGGACTGAAGCTAGTTCTTTTTTGGAAGAAAATTGACAGAGCCGAAATTTTAACCTTAATGGACCCCAATTTCAGGCCCATAGATACTCCTGTTTGCAGGAAATGTAGGAATCGACCCAGTTGAATTTCCTCCGTCGAGCCTTACTGGCCTCGCACCACGCAACATATTTTCGCCAAATGCGGTGATAATGTTTTGCGGTTACATCCTTCCTGGTTTTGATCAGGATAGGGATGACTTCATCCGGAATGCCTTTTTCCTTCAGGATCCGGCGTTCAACCGCCATGCCGTCAACGCAGCCGCGGTAAGTCTTGGAACAGATAAGGTCCTTGCTGGAGCAGGTCCCTTCTTAGAGGTAGAGGCTACGGATCCTCCGTGAGCATCTCTTGAAGTTCCGGTTACCAATTCCTTTTTGGCCAATCCGGAGCCACTAATATAGTGCTTACTCCTCTCCATCTTATCAATCTCAGTACCTTGGGTATGAGAGGCAGAGGAGGGAACCCATACACTGATTGGTACACCCACGGTGTTACCAGAGCATCTACAGCTATTGCCTGAGGGTCCCTTGACGTGGCGCAATACCTGTCGAGTTTTTCCCAACGGTTTATAATCATGTGGAAGACTTCTGGGTGAAGTCCTTACTCTCCCGGGTGGAGGTCGTGCTGAGGAAAACTGCTTCCCAGTTGTCCACTCCCGGAATGAAAACTGCTGACAGTACTATCACATGGTTTTTCGCCCCGCGAAGAATCCTTGCAGCTTCTGCCATTGCCCTCCTGCTTCTTGTGGCACCCTGTCTGTTTACGTGGGTGACTGCCGTAATGTTGTCTGACTGGATCAACACCGGCTGACCTTGAAGCAGAGGTCTTGCTAAGCTTAGAGCATTGTAAATGGCCCTTAGCTTCAGGACATTTATGTGAAGTGATGTCTCCAGGCTTGACCATAAGCCCTGGATATTCCTTCCCTGTGTGACTGCTCCCCAGCCTCGCAGGCTGGCATCCGTGGCCACCAGGACCCAGTCCCGAATGCCGAATCTGCGGCCCTCTAGAAGATGAGCACTCTGCAACCACCACAGGAGGGATACCCTTGTCCCTGGTGACAGGGTTATCCGCTGAAGCATCTGAAGATGCGACCCGGACCATTTGTCCAGTAGGTTCCACTGGAAAGTCTTGCGTGGAATCTGCCGAATGGGATTGCTTCGTAGGAAGCCACCATTTTTACCCAGAACCCTTGTGCATTGATGCACTGAGACTTGGTTCGGTTTTAGGAGGTTCCTGACTAGCTCGGATAACTCCCTGGCTTTCTCCTCCGGGAGAAACACCTTCTTTCTGGACTGTGTCCAGGATCATCTCTAGGAACAGAAGACAAGTCGTCGGAACCAGCTGCGATTTTGGAATATTGAGAATCCAATCGTGCTGCCGCAACACTACCTGAGATAGTGCTACACCGATCTCCAACTGTTCCCTGGATCTCACCCTTATCAGGGAATCGTCCAAGTAAGGGATAACTAAAATTCCCTTCCTTCGAAGGAATATCATCATTACGGTCATTACTTCAGTAAAGACCCGGGGTGCCGTGGACCATCCCTACGGCAGCGTCTGAACTGATAGTGACAGTTCTGTACCATAACCTGAGATACCCTTGGTGAGAAGGGTAAATTTTGACATGAAGGTAAGCATTCTTGATGTCCCGAGACATCGTGTAGTCCCCTTCTTCCAGGTTTGCAATCACTGCTCTGAGTGACTCAATTTTGAATTTGAACCTCTGTATGTAAGTGTTCAAAGATTTTAGATTTTAGATTTTAAAATCGGTCTCACCGAGCCGTCTGGCTTCGGTACCACAATAGTGTGGAATAATACCCCGTTCCCTGTTGCAGGAGGGGTACCTTAATTATCACCTGCTGGGAATACAGCTTGTGAATGACTTCCAAAACTGCCTCCCTGTCAGCGGGAGACGTCGGTAAAACAGACTTTTGGAAACGGCGAGGGGAATACGTCTCGAATTCCAATTTGTACCCCTGAAATATTACCTGAAGGATCCAGGGGTCTACTTGCGAGTGAGCCCACTGCGCACTGAAATTCATTGAGAACGGGCCCCCACCGTGCCTGAACTTGTAAAGCCCTAGCGTCATACTGAGAGCTTGGCAGAGGCGGAAAAGGGTTTCTGTTCCTGGGAACTGGCTGATCTCTGCAGCCATTTTCCTCTCCCTCTGTCACGAGCAGAAAAGAGGAACCCTTTTGTCCGCTTGCCAACCAGGACTGCGCCTGATAATACGGCGTCTTATTTTGAGAGGCGACCTGGGGTACATCCCCTTTTTTAAGGCAATACTTCCAAATGCCGTTTGGAATCCGCATCACCTGACCACTTTACTGGTATAATTGGACAACGCACTTATACTTGATGCCAGTCGGCAAATATTCCGCTGTGCATCATGTATATATAGAAATGCATCTTTTAATTGCTCTATAGGCAATAATATACTGTCCTTATCTAGGATATCAAATTTCCAGTCAGGGAATCCGACCACGCCAACCCAGCACTGCACCTCCAGGCTGAGGCGATTGCTGGTCGCAGTATAACACCAGTATGTGTGTAAATACATTTTAGGATACCCTCCTGCTTTCTATCAGCAGGATCCCTAAGGGCGGCCATCTCAAGAGAGGGTAGAGCCCTTGTTTTTATAAGCGTGTGAGCGCCTTATCCCTCCTAGGGGGTGTTTCCCAACGCACCCTAACCTCTGGCGGGAAAAGGTATACTGCCAATAACTTTTTAGAAATTATCAATTGTTATCGGGGGGAAACCCACGCATCATCACACACCTCATTTTATTTCTCAGATTCAGGAAAACTACAGGAAGTTTTTCCTCACCAAACATAATACCCCTTTTTTTGGTGGTATTTATATTATCAGAAGAGTGTAAACTTTTTCCATTGCCTCAATCATGCAATGTGTGGCCCTATTGGAAATCACGGTTGTCTCTTCACCGTCGACACAGGAGTCAGTATCCGTGTCGGCGTCTGTATCTGAGGTAACGGGCGCTTTAGAGCCCCTGTATGAGACGTCTGGACATGCACAAGCTGAGTAGCCGGCTATCTCATGTCAATCACTGTCTTTTATACAAAGCTGACACTGTCACGCAATTTCAACAGTACATCCACTCAGGTGTCGACCCCCCAGGGGGTGACAACACTATTACAGACACTCTACTCCGTCTCCTCATCATTTTTCTCCTCATACATGTCGACACCAACGTACCGACACACAGCACACACACAGGGAATGCTCTGATAGAGGACAGGACCCACTAGCCCTTTGGGGAGACAGAGGGAGAGTTTGCCAGCACACACCAGAGCGCTATATATATACAGGGATAACCTTATATAAGTGTTTTTCCCTTTATAGCTGCTGTATTGTTTATACTGCGCCTAATTTGTGCCCCCCTCTCTTTTTTAACCCCTTTCTGTAGTGTAGTGACTGCAGGGGAGAGCCAGGGAGCTTCCCTCCAACTGAGCTGTGAGGGAAAATGGCGCCAGTGTGCTGAGGAGATAGGCTCCGCCCCTTTCTGGGCGTCCTTATCATCCGTTTTCTTGTATGTTTTGGCAGGGGTTAAATGCATCCATATAGCCCAGGAGTTATATGTGATGCATTTATTTTAGCCATAAAAGGTTTTCTATCGATTTATTGCGTCTCAGGGCGCTGCCCCCCCAGCGCCCTGCACCCTCAGTGACCGGAGTGTGAAGTGTGCTGAGAGCAATGGCGCACAGCTGCGGTGCTGTGCGCCTACCTTTATCTGAAGACAGGAAAGTCTTCTGCCGCCGATTTTTCCGGACCTCTTCGCTCTTCTGGCTCTGTAAGGGGGCCGGCGGCGCGGCTCCGGGACCCATCCAGGCTGAACCTGTGATCGTCCCTCTGGAGCTAATGTCCAGTAGCCTAAGAAGCACAATCCACTCTGCACGCAGGTGAGTTCGCTTCTTCTCCCCTTAGTCCCTCGATGCAGTGAGCCTGTTGCCAGCAGGTCTCACTGAAAATAATAAACCTAAACTAAAACTTTCACAAAGAGCTCAGGAGAGCCCCTAGTGTGCACCCTTCTCGTCGGGCACAGAAAATCTAACTGAGGCTTGGAGGAGGGTCATAGGGGGAGGAGCCAGTGCACACCAGGTAATCCTAAAGCTTTCTTTAGATGTGCCCTGTCTCCTGCGGAGCCGCTATTCCCCATGGTCCTTACGGAGTTCCCAGCATCCACTAGGACGTCATAGAAACAATAGTTGCAGCAATTCAGCAATTTGAATGGACTTTCAACAACTTCCGAGAATACCCAACGGGTTCCAAGCGGCTACGGTGCAGGTAGTTTCATCAAAACTTTTTGAAGAAAAAAAAAAACACAACAAAACCGCCGCACATATTTGGCCAATCAGAAGGGAAGGAATCACAATGCACTTATTATTCATCTTATTTACAAATAGTCTCACAATCCCCACAGGTGTCTACAGAGGGATCACCCTTCGCAGCTATTTGTATTTACCCCATAGAGTACAATCTCTTGCAGCAGACAGATTAGTGAGTCGCAGAGATAACTGATTTTCTATCACTGCGAAAAGCGGGAAAGAAAACTCTGCGATATCGACACTTAATAAATCGGCTCATTCCTCTTATAGGCCCTACACACTGGCCGATTTTTTGAAAGATATGAACGATCTCGTTCATAAATGAACGAGAACTCGTTCATATCTTTCAGTGTGGAGACTCCAGCGATGAACGATGCGCGGCCCCGCGCTCGTTCATCGCTGATCTCCCGTCGGCTGTGCATGCAGGCCAATATGGACGATCTCGTCCATATTTGCCTGCACTTCAATGCAGCCGCGTGACGGGAGGAGTGAATAAACTTCACTCCCCCCGTCACTGCCCCCCCGCCGCCGGGTCGCTCGTCGGCCGTATCCGCCGTCGGGCAGCTCGGCGGTGGGTCTGCCAGTGAGTAGGGCCCCTTACTCTTTATTCTGCACAGCCTGTGAGGAAAATCACACAGATTATTTATTGTCATTTCCCTGGAACATGTAATGGGACGGCAGACGCTGTGCAGGGAAAGGGAAGGGCTGGAAGGATATGTACAATAACATCACCCTTATCAGTACAAATATGCAGCTGGGGGAGGGAGTCAGAACATCAGAAAATCCTCGCCTGGGAAAATCACATTCTATTATCCACCACCCTCCCCCTTACCCATCCCAACTGGGCAATGAGACTGGTGCCATTATTATCACTGGTCTGTAAGTAAGGGGGAACAATCATGTGTCTCCTGCAGCCATTTTGTCGACTCTACTAGCAGTCAGGAAAATGCAGACAACCAATCACTGATACGAGGCACAGGTTCAGTGATGTCATTAGTTATTAGTGAACTGGAAGTTAAGTAGTCAAAAACTGTTCCAACCCATAACATCTCTGTATTGTCTTATTGTATTACGTGTAGGCAGAGTGCAGTTTAAGGAGCAAGTCACACAATTGCATATTAATAGTGTATACAGTATAACTGCTACAGCCCCTCCACTGTTATACTTTTTTGGGGGGATTACACCACTGGATATGAAGTGGTTAAGGTTTAGGGGATTGTGTGGGGGAGGGTGTTAAAATAAGAATTTACTTACCGATAATTCTATTTCTCGTAGTCCGTAGTGGATGCTGGGGACTCCGTCAGGACCATGGGGAATAGCGGCTCCGCAGGAGACAGGGCACAAAAATAAAGCTTTAGGATCAGGTGGTGTGTACTGGCTCCTCCCCCTATGACCCTCCTCCAAGCCTCAGTTAGGATACTGTGCCCGGACGAGCGTACACAATAAGGAAGGATAATGAACCCCGGGTAAGACTCATACCAGCCACACCAATCACACCGTATAACTTGTGATCTGAACCCAGTTAACAGTATGACAAACGTAGGAGCCTCTGAACAGACGGCTCACAACAAATAACAACCCGATTTTTTTGTAACAATAACTATGTACAAGTATTGCAGACAATCCGCACTTGGGATGGGCGCCCAGCATCCACTACGGACTACGAGAAATAGAATTATCGGTAAGTAAATTCTTATTTTCTCTAACGTCCTAAGTGGATGCTGGGGACTCCGTCAGGACCATGGGGATTATACCAAAGCTCCCAAACGGGCGGGAGAGTGCGGATGACTCTGCAGCACCGAATGAGAGAACTCAAGGTCCTCCTCAGCCAGGGTATCAAATTTGTAGAATTTTGCAAACGTATTTGTCCCTGACCAAGTAGCAGCTCGGCAGAGTTGTAATGCCGAGACTCCCCGGGCAGCCGCCCAGGATGAGCCCACCTTCCTTGTGGAATGGGCCTTGACAGATTTAGGTTGTGGCAAGCCTGCCACAGAATGTGCAAGTTGAATTGTGCTACAAATCCAACGAGCAATCGTCTGCTTAGAAGCAGGAGCACCCATCTTGTTGGGTGCATACAATATAAGCAGTGAGTCAGACTTTCTGACTCCCGCCGTTCTTGAAATATATATTTTCAATGCCCGGACCACGTCCAACAACTTGGAATCCTCCAACTCGTTAGTAGCCGCAGGCACCACAATAGGCTGGTTCAGGTGAAACGCTGACACCACCTTAGGCAGAAAATGAGGACGCGTCCGCAGTTCTGCCCTGTCCGTATGGAAAATCAGATATGGGCTCTTATATGATAAAGCCGCCAATTCTGATACTCTCCTGGCTGAAGCCAGGGCCAGTAGCATGGTTACTTTCCATGTGAGATACTTCAGCTCCACCGATTTGAGCGGCTCAAACCAATGGGATTTGAGAAAATCCAAGACTACATTAAGATCCCAGGGTGCCACTGGGGGCACAACCGGGGGCTGTATATGTAGTACTCCTTTTACAAAAGTCTGGACTTCAGGAACTGAAGCCAATTCTTTCTGGAAGAAAATCGACAGGGCCGAAATTTGAACCTTAATGGACCCAATTTGAGGCCCATAGACAATCCTGTTTGCAGGAAATGTAGGAATCGACCCAGTTGAAATTCCTCCGTGGGGGCCTTCCTGGCCTCACACCACGCAACATATTTCCTCCAAATGCGGTGATAATGTTGTGCAGTCACCTCCTTCCTGGCCTTTACCAGTGTAGGAATGACCTCTTCCGGAATGCCTTTTTCCTTTAGAATTCGGCGTTCAACCGCCATGCCGTCAAACGCAGCCGCGGTAAGTCTTGGAATAGACACGGTCCCTGCTGAAGCAGGTCCCGTCTTAGAGGTAGAGGCCACGGATCCTCCGTGAGCATCTCTTGAAGTTCCGGGTACCAAGTTCTTCTTGGCCAATCCGGAGCCACTAGTATCGTTCTTACTCCCTTTTGCCGTATAATTCTCAGTACTTTTGGTATGAGAGGCAGAGGAGGGAACACATACACTGACTGGAACACCCACGGTGTTACCAGAGCGTCCACAGCTATTGCCTGAGGATCTCTTGACCTGGCGCAATACCTGTCCAGTTTTTTGTTGAGGCAGGACGCCATCATATCCACCATTGGTTTTTCCCAACGGTTCACAATCATGTGGAAGACTTCTGGATGAAGTCCCCACTCTCCCGGGTGTAAATCGTGTCTGCTGAGGAAGTCTGCTTCCCAGTTGTCCACTCCCGGAATGAATACTGCTGACTGTGCTATCACATGATCTTCCGCCCAGCGAAGAATCCTTGCAGCTTCTGCCATTGCTGTCCTGCTTCTTGTGCCGCCCTGTCTGTTTACGTGGGCGACTGCCGTGATGTTGTCCGACTGGATCAACACCGGCTGACCCTGAAGCAGGGGTTTTGCCAGACTTAGAGCATTGTAAATCGCTCTTAGCTCCAGTATATTTATGTGAAGAGACATCTCCAGGCTTGACCATACTCCCTGGAAGTTTCTTCCTTGTGTGACCGCTCCCCAGCCTCTCAGACTGGCATCCGTGGTCACCAGGACCCAGTCCTGTATGCCGAATCTGCGGCCCTCTAACAGATGAGCACTCTGCAACCACCACAGAAGAGACACCCTTGTCCGTGGCGATAAGGTTATCCGCTGATGCATCTGCAGATGCGATCCGGACCATTTGTCCAGCAGATCCCACTGAAAAGTTCGTGCGTGGAATCTGCCGAATGGAATCGCTTCGTAAGAAGCCACCATCTTTCCCAGGACTCTTGTGCATTGATGCACAGACACTGTCCCTGGTTTTAGGAGGTTCCTGACAAGTTCGGATAACTCCCTGGCTTTCTCCTCCGGAAGAAACACCTTTTTCTGAACCGTGTCCAGAATCATTCCCAGGAATAGCAGACGTGTCGTCGGGGTCAACTGAGATTTTGGAAAATTCAGAATCCACCCGTGTTGTTGCAGCACTAGTTGGGTTAGTGCTACTCCGTCTTCCAGCTGTTCTCTGGATCTTGCCCTTATCAGGAGATCGTCCAAGTAAGGGATAATTAATACGCCTCTTCTTCGTAGAAGGATCATCATTTCGGCCATTACCTTGGTAAAGACCCGAGGTGCCGTGGACAATCCAAACGGCAGCGTCTGAAACTGATAATGACAGTTTTGCACCACGAACCTGAGGTACCCTTGATGTGAAGGGCAAATTGGGACATGCAGGTAAGCGTCCTTTATGTCCAGGGACACCATAAAGTCCCCTTCTTCCAGATTCGCTATCACTGCTCTGAGTGACTCCATCTTGAACTTGAATTTTTGTATGTACAGGTTCAAAGATTTGAGATTTAGAATAGGTCTTACCGAGCCGTCCGGCTTCGGTACCACAAATAGCGTGGAGTAATACCCCTTTCCCTGTTGTAGGAGGGGTACCTTGACTATCACCTGCTGAGCAAACAGCTTGTGAATGGCTTCCAATACCGTCGCCCTGTCTGAGGGAGACGTTGGCAAAGCAGACTTTAGGAACCGGCGAGGGGGAGACTTCTCGAATTCCAACCTGTAACCCTGAGATACTACCTGCAGAATCCAGGGGTCCACCTGTGAGCAAGCCCACTGTGCGCTGAAATTCTTGAGTCGACCCCCCACCGTTCCTGAGTCCGCTTGTAAGGCCCCAGCGTCATGCTGAGGGCTTTGCAGAACCCTGGGAGGGCTTCTGTTCCTGGGCAGGGGCTGCTTGCTGCCCTCTCTTACCCCTTCCTCTGCCCCGAGGCAGATATGACTGTCCTTTTGTCCGCTTGTTCTTATAGGAACGAAAGGACTGCGGCTGAAAAGACGGTGTCTTTTTCTGTTGGGAGGGGGTCTGAGGTAAAAAAGTGGATTTTCCGGCAGTTGCCGTAGCCACCAGATCCGATAGACCGACGCCAAATAATTCCTCCCCTTTATACGGCAATACTTCCATATGTCGTTTGGAATCCGCATCACCTGACCACTGTCGCGTCCATAAACTCCTTCTGGCGGATATGGACATCGCATTTACTCTCGATGCCAGAGTGCAAATATCTCTCTGCGCATCTCGCATATAAAGGAAAGCATCCTTTAATTGCTCTGTAGTCAATAAAATACTGTCCCTATCCAGGGTATCAATATTTTCAGTCAGGGAATCCAACCAGACGACCCCAGCACTGCACATCCAGGCTGAGGAGATGGCTGGTCGCAGTATAATACCAGTATGTGTGTATATACTTTTTAAGGTAGTTTCCAGCCTCCTATCTGCTGGATCCTTGAGGGCGGCCGTATCAGGAGACGGTAACGCCACTTGTTTTGATAAGCGTGTGAGCGCCTTATCCACCCTAGGGGGTGTTTCCCAGCGCGCCCTAACCTCTGGCGGGAAAGGGTATAATGCTAATAACTTTTTTGAAATTAGCATTTTTCTATCTGGGTTAACCCACGCTTCATCACATACATCATTTAATTCCTCTGATTCAGGAAAAACTATAGGTAGTTTTTTCACCCCCCACATAATACCCCTTTTTGTGGTACTTGTAGTATCAGAGATATGCAAAGCCTCCTTCATTGCCGTGATCATATAACGTGTGGCCCTACTTGAAAATACGTTTGTTTCATCACCGTCGACACTAGATTCAGTGTCTGTGTCTGGGTCTGTGTCGACCGACTGAGGTAAAGGGCGCTTTACAGCCCCTGACGGTGTCTGAGACGCCTGGGCAGGTACTAACTGGTTTGCCGGCCGTCTCATGTCGTCAACTGATTTTTGTAATGTGCTGACATTATCACGTAATTCCATAAACAAAGCCATCCATTCCGGTGTCGACTCCCTGGGGGGTGACATCACCATTATCGGCAATTGCTCTGCCTCCACGCCAACATCGTCCTCATACATGTCGACACACACGTACCGACACACAGCAGACACACAGGGAATGCTCTTATCGAAGACAGGACCCCACTAGCCCTTTGGGGAGACAGAGGGAGAGTTTGCCAGCACACACCCAAGCGCTATAATATATATGGGAACAACCCTATATAAGTGTTGTTCCTTATAGCCGCTTAAATATATAAAAATATCGCCAAAATATGCCCCCCCTCTCTGTTTTACCCTGTTTCTGTAGTGCAGTGCAGGGGAGAGTCCTGGGAGCCTTCCTCACAGCGGAGCTGAGCAGGAAAATGGCGCTGTGTGCTGAGGAGAATAAGCCCCGCCCCCTATTCCGGCGGGCTTTTCTCCCGGAGTTTTAGACATTTGGCATGGGTTAAATACATACATATAGCCTCAATGGCTATATGTGATGTATTCTTTTGCCATAAAAGGTATTATATATTGCTGCCCAGGGCGCCCCCAGCAGCGCCCTGCACCCTCCGTGACCGTCTGGTGTGAAGTGTGTGACAACAATGGCGCACAGCTGCAGTGCTGTGCGCTACCTTCATGAAGACTGAAGAGCCTTCTGCCGCCTGTTTCCGGACCTTCAATCTTCAGCATCTGTAAGGGGGGTCGGCGGCGCGGCTCCGGGACGAACCCCAGGGTGAGACCTGTGTTCCGACTCCCTCTGGAGCTAATGGTGTCCAGTAGCCTAAGAATCCAATCCATCCTGCACGCAGGTGAGTTGAAATTCTCTCCCCTAAGTCCCTCGATGCAGTGAGCCTGTTGCCAGCAGGACTCACTGAAAATAAAAAACCTAAAAAACTTTTTCTAAGCAGCTCTTTAGGAGAGCCACCTAGATTGCACCCTGCTCGGACGGGCACAAAAACCTAACTGAGGCTTGGAGGAGGGTCATAGGGGGAGGAGCCAGTACACACCACCTGATCCTAAAGCTTTATTTTTGTGCCCTGTCTCCTGCGGAGCCGCTATTCCCCATGGTCCTGACGGAGTCCCCAGCATCCACTTAGGACGTTAGAGAAATGGGGGGAAGGTTGCCAATTTACAAAAACATGCTGAGGAGAGGCTTACAGAGGTGACTAAACAGCTGACATTCACCTACCCACATCTAGTGACACAAGACAGCTTTGCATTTTGTTAATTGTACCTTAGGTGCTGCTTTATCTGCAAATTAGATGGCAAGGAGCGACAGAACTGGATTACACCATAAACATACTGTACATGACGGACTAACAGAAACTGGTGCTTTTTGGAGCAGAAACTAATACACCGTTGATAATATTGGAATATAATTTAGAAGGACATTGCTGTTGGGAAGGTTCCCTGGATATATTGTTTACCATAGTATTCCTTTATACCGGGAGACTAATGAATTACACAGGTTCTGTGGCGGACTGACTTCAAGCCTGAATTTCACCTGTGTAATCTATGAGCGTCCCAGTTTAAAGAGATGGTATGGTAAGCCTGCCTGTACAGAACTCACAGCTCTCTACTCAACTGGGCCGTAACCACTAGAGCACAGGTTCTCAAACTCGGTCCTCAGGACCCCACACGGTGCATGTTTTGTAGGTCTCCTCACAGAATCACAAGTGACATAATTAGCTCCACCTGTGGACCTTTTAAAATGTGTCAGTGAGTAATTAATACACCTGTGCACCTGCTGGGTTACCTGCAAAACATGCACTGTGTGGGCTCCTGAGGACCGAGTTTGAGAACCACTGCACTAGAGGCCCGTGGCCTCCCAACCATACTTGCCTACCCTGACCCTCTCCATGAGGGAGAAAATGCTCTGTTCCTGGACTTTCCTGGTAATGTATGATTGCCATCACCTGTGGTGAAACACCTTTCTTATCAATTAACTAGCTCACCACAGGTGATGGCAATCATACATTACCAGGAAAGTCCAGGAACAGAGCATTTTCTCCCTCATGGAGAGGGTCAGGTAGGCAAGTATGCTCCCAACACTGGGGAATGTTCTGTAAATTACTCCAAAGCTCCTGCCTCTGGGCTCCATCACAGAGCCTCCATGATGTCATAGCCCAGAAGCGCAGCGTGGAGAACGTCATGACGTCCATAAAGCATACCACCCAACATGACCCTCTCCAGGAGGGACACAATGCTCTGCTCCTGGACTTCCCTCTTAATTTATGATTGCCATCACCTGTGCTGAAACACCTTTCTTATCCATTAACCTGTTCAACACAGGTGCTGGCAATCAAAAATGAAGAGAAAAGTCCAGAAGCAGAGCATTGTGTCCCTCCTGGAGAGGGTCATGTTGGGGGGTATGCATACAGTCCTTCACTTTGCCAGGGGTGCACAAAATCCTAAGACAGTGGTTCGTTCTCAAACTCGGTCCTCAGGACCACAATCAGTTCCCATTTCACAAGTCACCAAGCAGGTACAGAGGTGTACTCATTAGTCACTGACACATGTTAACAGACCTGCAGGTGGAGCTAATTATTTAACTTATGATTCTGTGAGGAGACCGGGAAAACATGCACTGTTTGGAGCCCTGAAGACTGAGAATGAGAACCTATGCAGAGGTTCTCAAATGCAGTCCTCAAGGCACCCCAACAGTCCAGGTTTTAGGTATGTCCATGGCTCAGGACAGGTGGTTAAATGGAATTGACTGCAGTGCTAATTAAGTCACCTGTGGCCAAGCATGGATAAACTGAAAAACCTGGACCGTTGGGGGTGCCTTTAGGACCGCGTTTGAGAACCTTTGACCATACCTCCCCATACCTCCCAACCTGACCCTCTCCAGGAGGGACACAATACTCTGCTCCTGGACTTTTCTCTTAATTTATGATCACCTGCACCTGTGTTGAACAGGTTAACGGATAAGAAAGGTGTTCAGCACAGGTATCGGCAATCATACATTAATAGGGAAGTCCAGGAGCAGAGCATTCTGTCCCTCCTGGAGAGGGTCATGTTGGGAAGTATGGAGGTATGCTCTGACCTATGCACTAAGACACATTACTGCCCCTCAATCCCACACAGCAGATATTTGGTGGGAGTGGTGGTTTCACCTGAGATGTGTTATATTTTGGGGGATTTTTTAACTGAACGCAAAGGGAAGTGGTACTGTGCGGATTGTCACTAAGGGAAGAATAATAATTCCGGGGACACATCTGTAGAACCAGGGAGAGTTCCTGGTGTAGGCTGATGATAGCAGAGTGGTAGGTATACAGTGTATACAGATCATACTTGCCTACCTGACCCTCTCCATGAGGGAGAAAATGCTCTGTTTCTGGACTTTCCTGGTAATGTATGATTGCCATCACCTGTGTTGAAGCACCTTTCTTATCAATTACCTAGCTCACCACAGGTGATGGCAATCATACATTACCAGGAAAGTCCAGGAACAGAGCATTTTCTCCCTCATGGAGAGGGTCAGGTAGGCAAGTATGATACAGATGCCTCCTGCCTGATGCAGGGTCACAGTGACAGAACACTGGGAATTTAGCAGTCACGCGGCTTTGGGCACAGAGCACAGTGTTCTGCTCCCGTCACATTCCCACCTAGAGGGGGGGGGGGGAACTTGTGCGGCCTGTGACTCATTCCCCAGCAATACAGCAAGTGGGAGTCCTCGTACAGACAGATACTTGGATAGCTCGCAGGCAAAATTCACATTCTTCTGAACACATAAAGCAGGCATTCCCAACCACGGTCCTCAAGGCACACCAACAGTGCACGTTTTAGTGATATCCAGGCTGCAGCACAGATGGTAAAATCAAAATAACTGAGGTACTAATTACGTCACCTGTGCTGAAGCCTGGATATCACTAAAACCTGCACTGTTGGTGTGCCTTGAGGACCGTGGTTGGGAATGCCTGACATAAAGGCTTCTTCACACATCCGCAGCACAAGCAGGGAGAAGCGTCATTCCAAGTACGCAGAAGGAAAACAGAAAAAAAACAACAAAAACCCCAGAAAGCTCCATCCAATACTGTGCAACACCAGCATGGAGATACATCATACGTTCAAACGCATAGAGGAACAATACACATCAGTCCAAATTTACTAAGCTCTAAAGACCTCATTCAGATCTGATCGCAAATCGCAATCCCACTGTAATTCCTGCAGCGTCTGCCCGGCGGGCGCATGCGCCCACATCTACTGCGGGCACCCCGCAGTATTTGTGAACGCCTCTGCCTGATTGACAGGCGCCGGGCGGGAGGGGGCGTCAACACTCCGTTTCCAAGATGGAGACGGAGCGATGCGGGGGGCGGCATGGAAATGGAGGCATGGTGGCGCAAACAGGGGGCGTGGTGTGGGCCCTATCGAGGCAGCGGCGTGATGTCACGCATCACTTCCGATCAAAAAGATGGCGGCAGGCCTCCCGCTTCTCTAATTTCCCTACTTTCTGCGACCAGCAACTAATTGCAGCACGATCGCAATTAGTACGGGTCGCAGATGCGGGGGAGGCGGCAGTTAGCATGCTGGGGCCGCCTTGCCCTGCGATGGGCGGCCCCAGCATGTGAGGCAAAGGATTGCAAATTCTGCTAAAAAGTTGAATTTGTAATCCTTACTGAATAGGGTCATGGAAACATAGAAACATAGAATGTGACGGCAGATAAGAACCACTCGGCCCATCTAGTCTGCCCCTTTTTACTTTTTATCCTTTAGGCCCGGCCTGGCCAACCTGTGGCTCTCCAGCTGTTGTAAAACTACAAGTCCCATCATGCTTTGCCACAGTTTTGCTATTAAGGAATGCTAAAACCGTGGCAGGGCATGCTGGGATGTGTAGTTTCACAACATCTGGAGAGCCACAGGTTGGCCATGCCTGCTTTAGGCAAACTCCACCCTTTTTGAACCTTAATTCTTTGTAAGGATATCCTTATGCCTATCCCAAGCATGTTTAAATTGCTCTACAGTCTTACCCTGTACCACCTCTGATGGGAGGCTATTCCACTTATCCACTACCCTTTCTGTGAAGTAATTTTTCCTTAAATTTCCCCTGAACCTCCCCCCCTCCAGTCTCAGTCCAATGTGCAAACTCTCCTATGGTGTAAAGGCATACTTGCCTACCTGACCCTCTCCATGAGGGAGAAAACGCTCTGTTCCTGGACTTTCCTGGTAATGTAGGATTGCCTTCACCTGTGGTGAAACACCTTTCTTATCAATTAACTAGCTCACCACAGGTGATGGCAATCATACATTACCAGGAAAGTCCAGGAACAGAGCATTTTCTCCCTCATGAAGAGGGTCAGGTAGGCAAGTATGTGTAAAGGGTCGGCGTTCATGTTTTATTTTCAATGACATCTATCTCTGAGTGTACGATCGACATATATTCAGATGTAATAGGAATAATAAGCTGTAAAAAATAGGTTCTATTGAAAGATGTAAAACATAAAATCAAAGCCTAATAACATTATTCATGTTAAAAGCATTTCATTAAAACATTAATGCAAAAAAACAACAACCTGGTTTAAACAAAAAAAAAAGTGTTTGTTTTGCTTTAACCTTTTTTTTTTTTAACCCTGGCAGAAAGTAATGTTTCTCTGACACTATGCTGGAATGCCTGCATGGTAATGACATTAATCACATGGATAATTACCGTGCGGCATGTGATCCCTCCCCTCCGCCATACGTTAGAATATGTCTTTATATAGCAGAGCCTGTGTGTAAGGAACACATCACTCCTATGGCTCCTGCCTGCTACACAGGTGGAGCACAGGGGCATCTCAGTGACCGATGTACATCTCACCGTATAAGCGTCAAAGGAAAGCAGTTAAAACACCGCAAGTCGAGATCCCGGCGGTCACAATGCCGACGCTGGAACCCCCCCTAGCAGTCAAATCCCGCCGCTGGAATACCGGCGCAACAGGCTATCCTTCCTCTGTGGGTGTCCACGACACCCATAGAGGGAGAATATAACCCGTGGCAAGAGCAGCGAGCCACCGTGCCCGAAAAGGGACTTTTTAGCGCTTGCCCCGCTGCCGGCATACTGGTGGCCGGAATGACGCTGTTGGTATACTGACGGCCTGCGATTGTATCCGTGCGCCCTTTAGCCGCTCAAAATGTTTTTCTGTAATACTGTATGTGCTGCATTATAAATACGTTTTGCTGATGATATTATATTGAACATTCAACAATCAGCAGATCTTAAAGACACACGGGGATGGGAGGCAATTCAATTATGCAGGATATGGACAGCACAGTTGGTGTAATGCTCAGCATTGCTGCCTTGAAGGGCCGTGGTCCTACGTTCGACTTCCACCATAGTCCTATCTGTGTAGCTTGAATATGGAATGGGATTGTTGGTTCGACCCTATTTAGGTCGACCCTCATTAGGTCAACCACTATTGGTCGACAGGCACTACGTCGACATGGAAAAAGGTCGACATGGTGTTTTTCTGTGTTTTCTTCGTAAAGTGACTGGGAACCCCAATTAGTGCACCGTGGTCACCTCGCTCTGCTACCACTGGGCTCAGCACAGGTTACTATTCCCAATCGTAGTCCACGTGGATTGTAAAAGATTTTAAAAAACAACTCATGTCAACCTTTTCATATGTCGACCTAATGCCTATGTCATCCTAATGCATGTCGACCTAATGACTGTCGACCTAAATACCATATATCTTTGAATATTCTCCCCAAGTATGTCTGGGGTTCCTTCCACACTCGAAAAACTTACAGATGGATTTTTTGTAAATAGTCGTTCAACATTAGTGTGGGAGTGGGGCATAAGGCCTGTGAAATTAGAGATGTGCACTTGAAATTTTTCGGGTTTTGTGTTTTGGTTTTGGGTTCGGTTCCGCGGCCGTGTTTTGGGTTCGACCGCGTTTTGGCAAAACCTCACCGAATTTTTTTTGTCGGATTCGGGTGTGTTTTGGATTCGGGTGTTTTTTTCCAAAAAACCTAAAAAACAGCTTAAATCATAGAATTTGGCGGTCATTTTGATCCCAAAGTATTATTAACCTCAAAAACCATAATTTCCACTCATTTTCAGTCTATTCTGAATACCTCACACCTCACAATATTATTTTTAGTCCTAAAATTTGCACCGAGGTCGCTGTGTGAGTAAGATAAGCGACCCTAGTGGCCGACACAAACACCGGGCCCATCTAGGAGTGTCACTGCAGTGTCACGCAGGATGGCCCTTCCAAAAAACCCTCCCCAAACAGCACATGACGCAAAGAAAAAAAGAGGCGCAATGAGGTAGCTGTGTGAGTAAGATTAGCGACCCTAGTGGCCGACACAAACACCGGGCCCATCTAGGAGTGGCACTGCAGTGTCACGCAGGATGTCCCTTCCAAAAAACCCTCCCCAAACAGCACATGACGCAAAGAAAAAAAGAGGCGCAATGAGGTAGCTGTGTGAGTAAGATAAGCGACCATAGTGGCCGACACAAACACCGGGCCCATCTAGGAGTGTCACTGCAGTGTCACGCAGGATGTCCCTTCCAAAAAACCCTCCCCAAACAGCACATGACGCAAAGAAAAAAAGAGGCGCAATGAGGTAGCTGTGTGAGTAAGATAAGCGACCCTAGTGGCCGACACAAACACCGGGCCCATCTAGGAGTGGCACTGCAGTGTCACGCAGGATGTCCCTTCCAAAAAACCCTCCCCAAACAGCACATGACGCAAAGAAAAAGAAAAGAAAAAAGAGGTGCAAGATGGAATTGTCCTTGGGCCCTCCCACCCACCCTTATGTTGTATAAACAGGACATGCACACTTTAACCAACCCATCATTTCAGTGACAGGGTCTGCCACACGACTGTGACTGATATGACGGGTTGGTTTGGACCCCCCCCAAAAAAGAAGCAATTAATCTCTCCTTGCACAAACTGGCTCTACAGAGGCAAGATGTCCACCTCATCATCATCCTCCGATATATCACCGTGTACATCCCCCTCCTCACAGATTATCAATTCGTCCCCACTGGAATCCACCATCTCAGCTCCCTGTGTACTTTGTGGAGGCAATTGCTGCTGGTCAATGTCTCCACGGAGGAATTGATTATAATTCATTTTAATGAACATCATCTTCTCCACATTTTCTGGATGTAACCTCGTACGCCGATTGCTGACAAGGTGAGCGGCGGCACTAAACACTCTTTCGGAGTACACACTTGTGGGAGGGCAACTTAGGTAGAATAAAGCCAGTTTGTGCAAGGGCCTCCAAATTGCCTCTTTTTCCTGCCAGTATAAGTACGGACTGTGTGACGTGCCTACTTGGATGCGGTCACTCATATAATCCTCCACCATTCTTTCAATGGGGAGAGAATCATATGCAGTGACAGTAGACGACATGTCCGTAATCGTTGTCAGGTCCTTCAGTCCGGACCAGATGTCAACATCAGCAGTCGCTCCAGACTGCCCTGCATCACCGCCAGCGGGTGGGCTCGGAATTCTGAGCCTTTTCCTCGCACCCCCAGTTGCGGGAGAATGTGAAGGAGGAGATGTTGTTGACAGGTCGCGTTCCGCTTGACTTGACAATTTACTCACCAGCAGGTGTTTGAACCCCAGCAGACTTGTGTCTGCCGGAAAGAGAGATCCAAGGTAGGCTTTAAATCTAGGATCGAGCACGGTGGCCAAAATGTAGTGCTCTGATTTCAACAGATTGACCACCCGTGAATCCTTGCTAAGCGAATTAAGGGCTCCATCCACAAGTCCCACATGCCTAGCGGAATCGCTCCGTGTTAGCTCCTCCTTCAATGTCTCCAGCTTCTTCTGCAAAAGCCTGATGAGGGGAATGACCTGACTCAGGCTGGCAGTGTCTGAACTGACTTCACGTGTGGCAAGTTCAAAGGGCATCAGAACCTTGCACAACGTTGAAATCATTCTCCACTGCGCTTGAGACAGGTGCATCCCACCTCCTATATCGTGCTCAATTGTATAGGCTTGAATGGCCTTTTGCTGCTCCTCCAACCTCTGAAGCATATACAGGGTTGAATTCCACCTCGTTACCACTTCTTGCTTCAGATGATGGCAGGGCAGGTTCAGTAGTTTTTGGTGGTGCTCCAGTTTTCTGTACGTGGTGCCTGTACGCCGAAAGTGTCCCGCAATTCTTCTGGCCACCGACAGCATCTCTTGCACGCCCCTGTCGTTTTTTAAAAAATTCTGCACCACCAAATTCAAGGTATGTGCAAAACATGGGACGTGCTGGAATTGGCCCAGATTTAATGCACACACAATATTGCTGGCGTTGTCCGATGCCACAAATCCACAGGAGAGTCCAATTGGGGTAAGCCATTCCGCGATGATCTTCCTCAGTTGCCGTAAGAGGTTTTCAGCTGTGTGCGTATTCTGGAAACCGGTGATACAAAGCGTAGCCTGCCTAGGAAAGAGTTGGCGTTTGCGAGATGCTGCTACTGGTGCCGCCGCTGCTGTTCTTGCGGCGGGAGTCCATACATCTACCCAGTGGGCTGTCACAGTCATATAGTCCTGACCCTGCCCTGCTCCACTTGTCCACATGTCCGTGGTTAAGTGGACATTGGGTACAACTGCATTTTTTAGGACACTGGTGAGTCTTTTTCTGACGTCCGTGTACATTCTCGGTATCGCCTGCCTAGAGAAGTGGAACCTAGATGGTATTTGGTAACGGGGGCACACTACCTCAAGAAATTGTCTAGTTCCCTGTGAACTAACGGCGGATACCGGACGCACGTCTAACACCAACATAGTTGTCAAGGCCTCAGTTATCCGCTTTGCAACAGGATGACTGCTGTGATATTTCATCTTCCTCGCAAAGGACTGTTGGACAGTCAATTGCTTGGTGGAAGTAGTAAAAGTGTGCTTACGACTTCCCTTCTGGGATGACCATCGACTCCCAGCAGCAACAACAGCAGCGCCAGCAGCAGTAGGCGTTACACGCAAGGATGCATCGGAGGAATCCCAGGCAGGAGAGGACTCGTCAGAATTGCCAGTGACATTGCCTGCAGGACTATTGGCATTCCTGGGGAAGGAGGAAATTGACACTGAGGGAGTTGGTGGGGTGGTTTGCGTGAGCTTGGTTACAAGAGGAAGGGATTTACTGGTCAGTGGACTGCTTCCGCTGTCACCCAAAGTTTTTGAACTTGTCACTGACTTATTATGAATGCGCTGCAGGTGACGTATAAGGGAGGATGTTCCGAGGTGGTTAACGTCCTTACCCCTACTTATTACAGCTTGACAAAGGGAACACACGGCTTGACACCTGTTGTCCGCATTTCTGGTGAAATACTTCCACACCGAAGAGCTGATTTTTTTGGTATTTTCACAGGCATGTCAACGGCCATATTCCTACCACGGACAACAGGTGTCTCCCCGGGTGCCTGACTTAAACAAACCACCTCACCATCAGAATCCTCCTGGTCAATTTCCTCCCCAGCGCCAGCAACACCCATATCCTCCTCATCCTGGTGTACTTCAACACTGACATCTTCAATCTGACTATCAGGAACTGGACTGCGGGTGCTCCTTCCATCACTTGCAGGGGGCGTGCAAATGGTGGAAGGCGCATGCTCTTCACGTCCAGTGTTGGGAAGGTCAGGCATCGCAACCGACACAATTGGAGTCGGACTCTCCTTGTGGATTTGGGATTTCGAAGAACGCACAGTTCTTTGCGGTGCTACTGCTTTTGCCAGCTTTAGTCTTTTCATTTTTCTAGCGAGAGGCTGAGTGCTTCCATCCTCATGTGAAGCTGAACCACTAGCCATGAACATAGGCCAGGGCCTCAGCCGTTCCTTGCCACTCCGTGTGGTAAATGGCATATTGGCAAGTTTACGCTTCTCCTCCGACAATTTTATTTTAGGTTTTGGAGTCCTTTTTTTACTGATATTTGGTGTTTTGGATTTGACATGCTCTGTACTATGACATTGGGCATCGGCCTTGGCAGACGACGTTGCTGGCATTTCATCGTCTCGGCCATGACTAGTGGCAGCAGCTTCAGCACGAGGTGGAAGTGGATCTTGATCTTTCCCTAATTTTGGAACCTCAACATTTTTGTTCTCCATATTTTAATAGGCACAACTAAAAGGCACCTCAGGTAAACAATGGAGATGGATGGATTGGATACTAGTATACAATTATGGACGGGCTGCCGAGTGCCGACACAGAGGTAGCCACAGCCGTGAACTACCGCACTGTACTGTGTCTGCTGCTAATATATAGACTGGTTGATAAAGAGATAGTATACTCGTAACTAGTATGTATGTATAAAGAAAGAAAAAAAAACCACGGTTAGGTGGTATATACAATTATGGACGGGCTGCCGAGTGCCGACACAGAGGTAGCCACAGCCGTGAACTACCGCACTGTACTGTGTCTGCTGCTAATATATAGACTGGTTGATAAAGAGATAGTATACTCGTAACTAGTATGTATGTATAAAGAAACAAAAAAAAACCACGGTTAGGTGGTATATACAATTATGGACGGGCTGCCGAGTGCCGACACAGAGGTAGCCACAGCCGTGAACTACCGCACTGTACTGTGTCTGCTGCTAATATATAGACTGGTTGATAAAGAGATAGTATACTCGTAACTAGTATGTATGTATAAAGAAAGAAAAAAAACCACGGTTAGGTGGTATATACAATTATGGACGGGCTGCCGAGTGCCGACACAGAGGTAGCCACAGCCGTGAACTACCGCACTGTACTGTGTCTGCTGCTAATATATAGACTGGTTGATAAAGAGATAGTATACTCGTAACTAGTATGTATGTATAAAGAAAGAAAAAAAAACCACAGTTAGGTGGTATATACAATTATGGACGGGCTGCCGAGTGCCGACACAGAGGTAGCCACAGCCGTGAACTACCGCACTGTACTGTGTCTGCTGCTAATATATAGACTGGTTGATAAAGAGATAGTATACTCGTAACTAGTATGTATGTATAAAGAAAGAAAAAAAAACCACGGTTAGGTGGTATATACAATTATGGACGGGCTGCCGAGTGCCGACACAGAGGTAGCCACAGCCGTGAACTACCGCACTGTACTGTGTCTGCTGCTAATATAGACTGGTTGATAAAGAGATAGTATACTCGGAACTAGTATGTATGTATAAAGAAAGAAAAAAAAACCACGGTTAGGTGGTATATACAATTATGGACGGGCTGCCGAGTGCCGACACAGAGGTAGCCACAGCCGTGAACTACCGCACTGTACTGTGTCTGCTGCTAATATAGACTGGTTGATAAAGAGATAGTATACTCGTAACTAGTATGACTATAAAGAAAGAAAAAAAAACCACGGTTAGGTGGTATATACAATTATGGACGGGCTGCCGAGTGCCGACACAGAGGTAGCCACAGCCGTGAACTACCGCACTGTACTGTGTCTGCTGCTAATATATAGACAGGTTGATAAAGAGATAGTATACTCGTAACTAGTATGTATGTATAAAGAAAGAAAAAAAAACCACGGTTAGGTGGTATATACAATTATGGACGGGCTGCCGAGTGCCGACACAGAGGTAGCCACAGCCGTGAACTACCGCACTGTACTGTGTCTGCTGCTAATATAGACTGGTTGATAAAGAGATAGTATACTCGTAACTAGTATGACTATAAAGAAAGAAAAAAAAACCACGGTTAGGTGGTATATACAATTATGGACGGGCTGCCGAGTGCCGACACAGAGGTAGCCACAGCCGTGAACTACCGCACTGTACTGTGTCTGCTGCTAATATATAGACTGGTTGATAAAGAGATAGTATACTCGTAACTAGTATGTATGTATAAAGAAAGAAAAAAAAACCACGGTTAGGTGGTATATACAATTATGGACGGGCTGCCGAGTGCCGACACAGAGGTAGCCACAGCCGTGAACTACCGCACTGTACTGTGTCTGCTGCTAATATAGACTGGTTGATAAAGAGATAGTATACTCGTAACTAGTATGTATGTATAAAGAAAGAAAAAAAAACCACGGTTAGGTGGTATATACAATTATGGACGGGCTGCCGAGTGCCGACACAGAGGTAGCCACAGCCGTGAACTACCGCACTGTACTGTGTCTGCTGCTAATATATAGACTGGTTGATAAAGAGATAGTATACTCGTAACTAGTATGTATGTATAAAGAAAGAAAAAAAAACCACGGTTAGGTGGTATATACAATTATGGACGGGCTGCCGAGTGCCGACACAGAGGTAGCCACAGCCGTGAACTACCGCACTGTACTGTGTCTGCTGCTAATATAGACTGGTTGATAAAGAGATAGTATACTCGGAACTAGTATGTATGTATAAAGAAAGAAAAAAAAACCACGGTTAGGTGGTATATACAATTATGGACGGGCTGCCGAGTGCCGACACAGAGGTAGCCACAGCCGTGAACTACCGCACTGTACTGTGTCTGCTGCTAATATAGACTGGTTGATAAAGAGATAGTATACTCGTAACTAGTATGACTATAAAGAAAGAAAAAAAAACCACGGTTAGGTGGTATATACAATTATGGACGGGCTGCCGAGTGCCGACACGGAGGTAGCCACAGCCGTGAACTACCGCACTGTACTGTGTCTGCTGCTAATATAGACTGGTTGATAAAGAGATAGTATACTACTAATATTATATATACTGGTGGTCAGGTCACTGGTCACTAGTCACACTGGCAGTGGCACTCCTGCAGCAAAAGTGTGCACTGTTTAATTTTAATATAATATTATGTACTCCTGGCTCCTGCTATAACCTATAACTGGCACTGCAGTGCTCCCCAGTCTCCCCCACAATTATAAGCTGTGTGAGCTGAGCACAGTCAGATATATATATACATTGATGCAGCACACTGGGCTGAGCAGTGCACACAGATATGGTATGTGACTGAGTCACTGTGTGTATCATTTTTTTCAGGCAGAGAACGGATATATTAAATAAAACAAACAACTGCACTGTCTGGTGGTCACTGTGGTCGTCAGTCACTAAACTCTGCACTCTCTTCTACAGTATCACAGCCTCAGGTCAATCTCTCTCTCTCTCTCTCAACCCTAATCTAAATGGAGAGGACGCCAGCCACGTCCTCTCCCTATCAATCTCAATGCACGTGTGAAAATGGCGGCGACGCGCGGCTCCTTATATAGAATCCGAGTCTCGCGAGAATCCGACAGCGTCATGATGACGTTCGGGCGCGCTCGGGTTAACCGAGCAAGGCGGGAGGATCCGAGTCTGCTCGGACCCGTGAAAAAAACATGAAGTTCGTGCGGGTTCGGATTCAGAGAAACCGAACCCGCTCATCTCTATGTGCAATACTGTACAACCAAATGCAGCAGGAGGCTGTCCATCAGAACTGGTCAGCCAGGTCCAAAAAGTCTACGGAAAACTTGTGAGGAAAAACTTGTGAGGAAAAACTTGTGAGGAAAAACTGTGAGGAAAAACTTGTGAGGAAAAACTTGTGAGGAAAAACTTGCAGTGTGCTGTGTCAGAAAACTGAAATTGTCTTTTAAAAATAATTGGAGACAAATAAACATTTCCCTTTGGCCATAACACATTCATGCAAATAAATAATAGTAATGATATAGATTTAAACAGATAAAAGCGCGCATTACATAACATTATTTCGCTGCTGGAAAAGTTTGGATAAAGGGACGGTGCCTGTAGTTACCAGCACCTCAGAGAGTAGGACGGGCCCAGACAGCACTCGGCCCTCGGGCTCCGCTTAACACCAATAAAAAAAGCAGCGTTTGTAACCTTAAAGCAAGCATACAACAAAACCTTCATCCCGGGAGACGTAACATACATTATTCATAAGAAAACCGCAGCTGAAGCAGACATGAGGGATACAAGTGGCTACGGGAGCCCTTGATCCTGTGCACCAGCCGTATAAATATGCAGAGTAACGGAACGCAGGAACGGCGGTGCGCTCCGTACTGATTTGCATACAAATATTACTTACCAGCACTATGTTTTCATAGAACGCCTGAAACTGCACAAAGTTGGGCAGATTGCCACTTAAATTGCAGTCCAAATCCCACTGGCTCATTTGGCGGAGAGCTGTGTAATATTAGCACCAGTGACAACTGTAATTAATAGCTACGGACGCAGCATAATTATGCTACAGAAGGACATTGTTTTTTGCCAAAACAATATCAATCTGACAAAACGTTTTGTTTTGCTTCGGGAGAGGTCGCGACCTAACGCCCTGGTATAAAGGATCTGACATTATTTAAGGTGTCCCTTTAACCCTATCGCTGACGGAGCTCCGTGCCAATATTGCACTATTGTAGCATTTCTGCTCTCTCACAAGGCGGGGGTAAATAAGGCTTTATTGCGCCCGCAGGTGAGTAAAAATCGTATTCATTTATGGCCATTATAGCAGGATAAAATGTTATAGACATCCCACACCAGAGTCCCCCCAAAACTCCCACGTTACAGTCCAGGTTTTAAGGATATCTAAATAAGACATGACAGTTAGGAGCTGATTGGCTGGAGCGCCATTTATCATTCGTAATGAGTGATAATAAGAATTTACTTACCGATAATTCTATTTCTCATAGTCCGTAGTGGATGCTGGGGACTCCGTAAGGACCATGGGGAATAGCGGCTCCGCAGGAGACAGGGCACATCTAAAGAAAGCTTTAGGACTATCTGGTGTGCACTGGCTCCTCCCCCTATGACCCTCCTCCAAGCCTCAGTTAGGATACTGTGCCCGGGCGAGCGTACACAATAAGGAAGGATTTTGAATCCCGGGTAAGACTCATACCAGCCACACCAATCACACCGTATAACCTGTGATCTGAACCCAGTTAACAGCATGATAACAGAGGAGCCTCTGAAAGATGGCTCACAACAATAATAACCCGATTTTTGTAACAATAACTATGTACAAGTATTGCAGACAATCCGCACTTGGGATGGGCGCCCAGCATCCACTACGGACTATGAGAAATAGAATTATCGGTAAGTAAATTCTTATTTTCTCTAACGTCCTAAGTGGATGCTGGGGACTCCGTAAGGACCATGGGGATTATACCAAAGCTCCCAAACGGGCGGGAGAGTGCGGATGACTCTGCAGCACCAAATGAGAGAACTCCAGGTCCTCCTCAGCCAGGATATCAATTTTGTAGAATTTTACAAACGTATTTGCTCCTGACCAAGTAGCTGCTCGGCAAAGTTGTAAAGCCGAGACCCCTCGGGCAGCCGCCCAAGATGAGCCCACCTTCCTTGTGGAGTGGGCATTTACAAATTTTTGGCTGTGGCAGGCCTGCCACAGAATGTGCAAGCTGAATTGTACTACAAATCCAACGAGCAATAGTCTGCTTAGAAGCAGGAGCACCCAGCTTGTTGGGGGCATACAAGATAAACAGCGAGTCAGATTTCCTGACTCCAGCCCTCCTGGAAACATATATTTTCAGGGCCCCGACAACGTCTAGCAACTTGGAGTCCTCCAAGTCCCTAGTAGCCGCAGGCACCACAAATAGGTTGGTTCAGGTGAAACGCTGAAACCACCTTAGGGAGAAACTGAGGACGAGTCCTCAATTCCGCCCTGTCCGAATGGAACGTCAGATAAGGGCTATTTCAGGATAAAGCCGCCAATTCTGACACGCGCCTGGCCCAGGCCAGGGCCAACAGCATGACCACTTTCCATGTGAGATATTTTAACTCCACAGATTTAAGTGGTTCAAACCAATGTGACTTTTGGAACCCAAAACTACATTGAGATCCCAAAGTGCCACTGGAGGCACAAAAGGAGGCTGTATATGCAGTACCCCTTTTACAAACGTCTGAACTTCAGGGACTGAAGCTAGTTCTTTTTGGAAGAAAATTGACAGGGCCGAAATTTGAACCTTAATGGACCCCAATTTCAGGCCCATAGACACTCCTGTTTGCAGGAAATGTAGGAATCGACCCAGTTGAATTTCCACCGTCGGGCCTTACTGGCCTCGCACCACGCAACAGATTTTCGCCAATTGCGGTGATAATGTTTTTGCGGTTACATCCTTCCTGGCTTTGATCAGGATAGGGATGACTTCATCCGGAATGCCTTTTTCCTTCAGGATCCGGCGTTCAACCGCCATGCCGTCAAACGCAGCCGTGGTAAGTCTTGGAACAGACAGGGTCCTTGCTGGAGCAGGTCCCTTCTTAGAGGTAGAGGCCACGGATCCTCCGTGAGCATCTCTTGAAGTTCCGGTTACCAAGTCCTTCTTGGCCAATCCGAAGCCACGAATATAGTGCTTACTCCTCTCCATCTTATCAATCTCAGTACCTTGGGTATGAGAGGCAGAGGAGGGAACACATACCCTGACTGGTACACCCACGGTGTTACCAGAGCGTCTACAGCTATTGCCTGAGGGTCCCTGGACCTGGTGCAATACCTGTCGAGTTTTTCCCAACGGTTTATAATCATGTGGAAGACTTCTGGGTGAAGTCTCCACTCTCCCGGGTGGAGGTCGTGCTGAGGAAGTCTGCTTCCCAGTTGTCCACTCCCGGAATGAATACTGCTGACAGTGCTATCACATGATTTTCCGCCCAGCGAAGAATCCTTGCAGCTTCTGCCATTGCCCTCCTGCTTCTTGTGCCACCCTGTCTGTTTACGTGGGTGACTGCCGTGATGTTGTCCGACTGGATCAACACCGGCTGACCTTGAAGCAGAGGTCTTGCTAAGCTTAGAGCATTGTAAATGTCCCTTAGCTTCAGGATATTTATGTGAAGTGATGTCTCCAGGCTTGACCATAAGTCCTGGATATTCCTTCCCTGTGTGACTGCTCCCCAGCCTCGCAGGCTGGCATCCGTGGTTACCAGGACCCAGTCCTGAATGCCGAATCTGCGGCCCTCTAGAAGATGAGCACTCTGCAACCACCACAGGAGGGACCCCTTGTCCTTGGTGACAGGGTTATCCGCTGATGCATCTGAAGATGCGACCCGGACCATTTGTCCAGCAGGTCCCACTGGAAAGTTCTTGCGTGGAATCTGCCGAATGGGATTGCTTCGTAGGAAGCCACCATTTTACCCAGAACCCTTGTGCATTGATGCACTGAGACTTGGCTCGGTTTTAGGAGGTTCCTGACTAGCTCGGATAACTCCCTGGCTTTCTACTCCGGGAGAAACACCTTTTTTCTGGACTGTGTCCAGGATCATCCCTAGGAACAGAAGACAAGTCGTCGGAACCAGCTGCGATTTTGGAATATTGAGAATCCAACCATGCTGCAGCAACACTACTTGAGATAGTGCTACACCGACCTCCAACTGTTCCCTGGATCTTACCCTTATCAGGGAATTGTCCAAGTAAGGGATAACTAAAATTCACTTCCTTCTAAGGAATATCATTATTTCGGCCATTACCTTGGTAAAGACCCGGGGTGCCGTGGACCATCCATACGGCAGCGTCTGAACTGATAGTGACAGTTCTGTACCATAAACCTGAGGTACCCTTGGTGAGAAGGGTAAATTTTTACATGAAGGTAAGCATCCTTGATGTCCCGAGACATCATGTAGTCCCCTTCTTCCAGGTTCGCAATCACTGCTCTGAGTGACTCAATCTTGAATTTGAACCTCTGTATGTAAGTGTTCAAAGATTTTAGATTTAGAATTGGTCTCACCGAGCCGTCCGGCTTCGGTACCACAACAGTGTGGAATAATACCCCGTTCCCTGTTGCAGGAGGGGTATCTTGATTATCACCTGCTGGGAATACAGCTTGTGAATGGCTTCCAAAACTGTCTCCCTGTCAGAAGGAGACATCGGTAAAGCCGACTTTAGGAAATGGCGAGGGGGAGACGTCTCGAATTCTAATTTGTACCCCTGAGATATCACCTGAAGGATCCAGGGGTCTACTTGCGAGTGAGCCCACTGCGCGCTGAAATTCATTGAGACGGGCCCCCCACCGTGCCTGATTCTGCTTGTAAAGCCCCAGCGTATACTGAGGGCTTGGCAGAGGCGGGAGAGGGTTTCTGTTCCTGGGAACTGGCTGATTTCTGCAGCCTTTTTCCTCTCCCTCTGTCACGGGGCAGAAATGAGGAACCTTTTGCCCGCTTATCCACGAAAAGACTGCGCCTGATAATACGGCGTCTTCTCATGTTGAGAGGCGACCTGGGGTACAAACGTGGATTTCCCAGCTGTTGCCGTGGCCACCAGGTCTGAAAGACCGACCCCAAATAACTCCTCCCCTTAATAAGGCAATACTTCCAAATGCCGTTTGGAATACGCATCACCTGACCACTGACGTGTCCATAACCCTCTACTGGTAGAAATAGACAACGCACTTAGACTTGATGCCAGTCGGCAAATATTCCGCTGTGCATCACGCATATATAGAAATGCATCTTTCAAATGCTCTATAGGCAAAAATATACTGTCCCTATCTAGGGTATCAATATTTTCAGTCAGGGAATCCGACCACGCCAACCCAGCACTTCACATCCAGGCTGAGGCGATTGCTGGTCGCAGTATAACACCAGTATGTGTGTAAATACATTTTAGGATACCCTCCTGCTTTCTATCAGCAGGATCCTTAAGGGCGGCCATCTCAGGAGAGGATAGAGCCCTTACAAGCGTGTGAGCGCTTTATCCACCCTAGGGGGTGTTTCCCAACGCACCCTAACCTCTGGCGGGAAAGGATATAATGCCAATAACATTTTAGAAATTATCAGTTGTTATCGGGGGAAACCCACGCATCATCACACACCTCATTTAATTTCTCAGATTCAGGAAAACTACAGGTAGTTTTTCCTCACCGAACATAATACCCCTTTTTGGTGGTACTCGTATTATCAGAAATGTGTAAAACATTTTTCATTGCCTCAATCATGTAACGTGTGGCCCTACTGGAAGTCACATTTGTCTCTTCACCGTCGACACTGGAGTCAGTATCCGTGTCGGCGTCTATATCTGCCATCTGAGGTAACGGGCGCTTTAGAGCCCCTGACGGCCTATGAGACGTCTGGACAGGCACAAGCTGAGTAGCCGGCTATCTCATGTCAACCACTGTCTTTTATACAGAGCTGACACTGTCACGTAATTTCTTCCAACAGTTCATCCACTCAGGTGTCGACCCCCTAGGGGGTGACATCACTATTACAGGCAATCTGCTCCGTCTCCACATCATTTTTCTCCTCATACATGTCGACACAAAAGTACCGACATACAGCACACACACAGGGAATGCTCTGATAGAGGACAGGACCCCACTAGCCCTTTGGGGAGACAGAGGGAGAGTTTGCCAGCACACACCAGAGCGCTATATATATACAGGGATAACCTTATATAAGTGTTTTTCCCCTTATAGCTGCTGTATAGTTAATACTGCGCCTAATTTGTGCCCCCCTCTCTTTTTTAACCCTTTCTGTAGTGTAGTGACTGCAGGGGAGAGCCAGGGAGCTTCCCTCCAACGGAGCTGTGAGGGAAAATGGCGCCAGTGTGCTGAGGAGATAGGCTCCGCCCCCTTATCGGCGGCCTTATCTCCCGTTTTTTTATGTATTTTGGCAGGGGTTAAATGCATCCATATAGCCCAGGAGCTATATGTGATGCATTTTTTGCCATCCAAGGTGTTTATTATTGCGTCTCAGGGCGCCCCCCCCAGCGCCCTGCACCCTCAGTGACCGGAGTGTGAAGTGTGCTGAGAGCAATGGCGCACAGCTGCAGTGCTGTGCGCTACCTTGTTGAAGACAGGACGTCTTCTGCAGCCGATTTTCCGGACCTCTTCTGCCTTCTGGCTCTGTAAGGGGGCCGGCGGCGCGGCTCTGGGACCCATCCAAGCTGGGCCTGTGATCGTCCCTCTGGAGCTAATGTCCAGTAGCCTAAGAAGCCCAATCCACTCTGCACGCAGGTGAGTTCGCTTCTTCTCCCCTTAGTCCCTCGATGCAGTGAGCCTGTTGCCAGCAGGTCTCACTGAAAATAAAAAACCTAAACTAAAACTTTCACTAAGAAGCTCAGGAGAGCCCCTAGTGTGCACCCTTCTCGTTCGGGCACAGAGATCTAACTGAGGCTTGGAGGAGGGTCATAGGGGGAGGAGCCAGTGCACACCAGATAGTCCTAAAGCTTTCTTTAGATGTGCCCAGTCTCCTGCGGAGAAGCTATTCCCCATGGTCCTTACGGAGTCCCCAGCATCCACTTAGGACGTTAGAGAAAACAAGAATATCACTCATTGATAAAGTTTCCCAAAGCTTGTAACATTGCAGTCAGGAGCTGATTGGCTGGTACTTTATCTCCGTCCACTTTGGGGTGTATTCAATAACTGTCGGAAGCTGCCGTCTTGTCGGAAATACGGCAGCTTCCGACAGTTTTAGGTCGGAAGGGGTTCCGACCTATTCATTAGGGCTCCGTTTATTCCGATCATCGTGCATTGTCGGAAGCGGGGCCAAACCTGACAGGTTTTAGCCCCGTTTCCGACAATCTCAATCCGACTTTAAAAAACAGTCGTATTGAGATGAGGGATCTGAGAGCAGGAGACGGGGGGGAGCAGCGCTGCAGCGGGGAGAGCAGGAACCCAGCGGCAGCGTCCACCCGGCTCCAGCAAGCGAGGTCCCACTTGCTGGAGCCGGGTGGACGCCGCCGTGAGCCTCCGCTGATGCAGCCGCTGCTCGCCCCGTCTCCTCCTCTCCGTCTCCCCTCCTCCGCTGCTTTCCCGCTGCTGCCCCCACCGCCGCAGACACGGCAGCCGCTGACAGCTCTCCCCCGCCCCCCACCCTTCTCAGCGCCGCTGACAGCTCCCACCGCCGCTAGTGTCAGCGCACCCGGCAGCTGCTGACAGCAGCGGCAGGACAGGACACAGGGAACGGCCAAATCCGACAGTCGGATTTGGCCGCTCTTTGAATAAGGGTTGTCGGGTCCATTCCGACAGCTGCATGTCAGAATGGACCTGACTCTTATTGAATATACCCCTTTATCTCTCTCCACGGCTAAGTACATTGGGCCCCCATGTCTATATGCATACTGAACGTATACTTTGGGCAAGCCCACCAAATATCTTTAACATTTTCTAAGCATGGCCAACCCTGGAAGTAGTGATATATAAAAGACAACAATCACTGAATACATGAATGTAGTTCCCGGTTAAACACTATCAACAGAAATTCATAGATCTGTCAGAAGAGGAAACAAGTTATCATGATGTTACGTGTCACAAATCTCCCTAAATACGCAAACCGCGGGAGGCGTCCCAGCGTGAAATGAGCAGTGCGAGGACGAAGACAGACAGAACGCCCCAGGATCCTCCGCCATTAATCATATGTGACAGCCGGCAGCTCACAGAGGGGAGATCCGCAGCTATCTTGCTGCACATATACGCTGACATACAGATGTGTGCTCATACCCCCGGCCTCCATACACCGTACAGCGCAGGACGTCCGGCGCAACTGATCAGCACCGCGACTTTTTCTTTACATTCTTGCAGCTTACTCTCATCGCACATGGGCCCTCATTCCGAGTTGTTCGCTCGCAAGCGGATTTTAGCAGATTTGCTCATGCTAAGCCGCCGCCTACTGGGAGTGAATCTTAGCATCTTAAAATTGCGAACGATGTATTTGCAATATTGCGATTACACACCTCGTAGCAGTTTCTGAGTAGCTCCAGACTTACTCGGCATCTGCGATCAGTTCAGTGCTTGTCGTTCCTGGTTTGACGTCACAAACACACCCAGCGTTCGCCCAGACACTCCCCCGTTTCTCCGGCCACTCCTGCGTTTTTTCCAGAAACGGTAGCGTTTTTTCCCACACGCCCATAAAACGGCCTGTTTCCGCCCAGTAACACCCATTTCCTGTCAATCACATTACGATCGCCAGAACGATGAAAAAGCCGTGAGTAAAATTCCTAACTGCATAGCAAATTTACTTGGCGCAGTCGCAGTGCGGACATTGCGCATGCGCATTAAGCGGAAAATCGCTGCGATGCGAAGATTTTTACCGAGCGAACAACTCGGAATGAGGGCCATGCAGCGAAACAGCGCTCGCAGTCAGTGTACTAAAGACGCCGGGCTGCGATTTTCACCGCACAGAGGGCGTAATTCAGACTGGATCGCTGCAGACATGCAGGGTGGACTAGGCCTGTGCTGGGCGCCTCCCACCCCCCCACAGCCCCCCCCCCCCTTGCATGTCTGAGAAACTGATCGTACATGTGCTAAATTTATCACATATCTACGATCAGATCTGAATTAGGCCCAGAAATTGGTGTTACACACGTACAAAGCCGCAGGTGAGGCACAACGTAACTTGGCGCGGTCGCCGGATCGTAGCCCTTCAGATATAGATTCAGGCTCCATCTCACATAGGGCCTAATTCAGATCTCATCGTAGCAGCACATTTGTTAGCAGTTGGGCAAAACAATGGGCCTAATTCAGACCTGATCGCTAGGGTGCGTTTTTTGCATACCTGCGATCAGGTAGTCGCCGCCTACAGGGGGAGAGGGAAATCACTGTGGCGGGGTGCGATCGCATGTGCAGAAGTTTGTGCAGTCTCTGTGCAACCCAGGACTTACTCTTCCAGTGCGATGATCGGGGCCGGAGCTGACGTCAGAAACCTTCCCTCCAAACGCCTGGTCCCTCCTGCGTTTCTCTGGAGTCACCTTAAAACCGGTCAGTTGACGCCCACAAACAACCTCTTCCTGTCAGTCACCTGGCAATCGCCCGTGCGATTGCTATTCTTGCACATCCCGTTGCTGCCCGCCGGTCCCCGTAGCTGCGGACCGACGCGCCTGCACATATGTATGCGCAGTTCAGACCGGATCGCAGGCTGTACGAAAACGCGGCCTAGCGATCAGGTCTGAACTTAGCCCCCATGTGCACTGCAGATGGGGCAGATGTAACATGTGCAGAGAGAGTTAGATTTGGGTGGGGTGTGTTCAAACTGAAATCTAAATTGCAGTGTTAAAATAAATTGCAGTGTAAAAACAAAGCAGCCAGTATTTACCCTGCGCAGAAACAATATAACCCACCCAATCTAACTCTCTCTGCACATGTTACATCTGCCCCACCTGCAGTGCACATGGGGGGTAATTTCAAGTTGATCGCAGCAGGAAATTTTTTAGCAGTTGGGCAAAACCATGTGCACTGCAGGGGGGGGGCAGATGTAACATGTGCAGCGAGAGTTAGATTTGGGTGGGGTGTGTTCAATCTGAAATCTAAATTGCAGTGTAAAAATAAAGCAGCCAGTATTTACCCTGCACAGAAACAATATAACCCGCCCAAATCTAACTCTCTCTGCACATGTTATATCTGCCCCCCCCCCCCCTGCAGTGCACATGGTTTTGCCCAACTGCCAAAAAATTTCCTGCTGCGATCAACTTGGAATTACCCGCATGGTTTTGCCCAACTGCTAACAAATTTGTTGCTACGATCACGTCTGAATTAGGCCCATAGATGTACAAATGTTGGGGGTAATTCTGAGTTGATCGCAGCAGGATTTTTGTTAGCAGTTGGGCAAAACCATGTGCACTGCAGGGGAGGCAGATATAACATGTGCAGAGAGAGTTAGATTTGGGTGGGTTATTTTGTTTCTGTGCAGGGTAAATACTGGCTGCTTTATTTTTACACTGCAATTTAGATTGCAGATTGAACACACCACAGCCAAATCTTAAGGTGGGTACACACTATTAGATATATCTGCAGATCAATTGATCTGCAGATATATCTATGTACGGATCGGGCAGTGTGCTGTGCATACACACTGCCCGATCCGCCGGGGGACTGACGTCATGAACTGGGCGGGCGGGGCGCTCGCGCCCGCCCAGTTCACCTGTCAATCACGGCCGACCGCCCCGTACACACACAGCGACGCGCCAATATATCGTTAGATATATTGGCTGTCGGCTGTGCTGCGCGGCCGACGCGATACGTCTGTGAACGACGGAGTTCACAGACGTATCGCCCGTACACACTGGCCGACGGTCCCGCAATGTATCGGCCGTTCAAGAGAACGGCCGATATATCGACCAGTGTGTACGGGCCTTAACTCGTTAAACTGATCAGTGCAATCTAGCTGTGTAGTTTTGTAGCTTCCAGTTGTTTTATTTGTGTGAATAAGATGCATCTTCAGTGTGAGCTCTCTGCGTCTGGAAATTCTCCTGGGTTTTTTTTTGTTTTTTTTGGGGGGGGGGGGGGGGGGATTGTTTTGTATTTCTTTTTTCTTTTATATGCTGCTTTCCTGAGCTCTATTAATGCTTATATCACACTAGCTTCTCTCCATCTCTGCCCCCCCCACTCTCTTCCGCACCCCAACACTATCTACCCACCTCTCTCTCTAATCCCCCCTCCTCTCTCTCTCTTCCCGCACCCCAACACTGTCCCCCACCTCTCTCTCTCTCTCTGATCCCCCCTCCTCTCTCTCTCTTCCGCACCCCAACACTATCTACCCACCTCTCTCTCTAATCCCCCCTCCTCTCTCTCTCTTCCCGCACCCCAACACTGTCCCCCACCTCTCTCTCTCTCTCTGATCTCCCCTCCTCTCTCTCTTCAGCACCCCAACACTGTCTCCACACCTCTCTCTCTCTCTCTCTGATTCCCCTCCTCTCTCTCTCTCTCTTTCTCACCCCAACAGTGTCTCCCCACCTCCCTCTCTCTCTCTTGCTGATCCTCCCTCCTCTCTCTCTTCCGCACCCAACACTCTCTCCCCACCTCTCTCTCTCGCTGATCCCCCTCCTCTCTCTCTCTTCCGCACCCCAACACTGTCTCCCCACATCTCTCTCTCGCTAATCCCCCCTCCTCTCTCTCTCTGTTCTGCACCCCAACACTGTCTCCCCCTCTCTCTCTCTCTCTCGCTGATACCCCCCTCCTCTCTCTCTCTTCCGCACCCCAACACTGTCTCCCCCTCTCTCTCTCTCTCTCGCTGATACCCCCCTCCTCTCTCTCTCTCTTCCGCACCCCAACACTGTCTCCACACCTCTCTCTCTCGCTGATCCCCCTCCTCTCTCTCTCTTCCGCACCCCAACACTGTCCCCCACCTCTCTCTCTCTCTGATCCCCCCTCCTCTCTCTCTCTCTTCCGCACCCCAACACTGTCCCCCACCTCTCTCTCTCTCTTGCTGATCCCCCCTCCTCTCTCTCTTCCGCACCCAACACTCTCTCCCCACCTCTCTCTCTCGCTGATCCCCCCTCCTCTCTCTCTTCCGCACCCAACACTCTCTCCCCACCTCTTGCTGTCACTGATCCCCCCTCCTCTCTCTCTTTCGCACCCCAACACTGTCTCCCCACCTCTCTCTCGCTGATCCCCCTCCTTTCTCTATCTCTTCCACACCCCAACACTGTCTCCCCACCTCTCTCTCTCTGATCCCCCCTCCTCTCTCTCTCTCTTCTGCACCCCAACACTGTCCCCCACCTCTCTCTCTCTGATCCCCCCTCCTCTCTCTCTCTTCTGCACCCCAACACTGTCCCCCACCTCTCTCTCTCTGATCCCCCCCTCTCTCTTCCGCACCCCAACACTGTCTCCCCACATCTCTCTCTCGCTGATCCCCCCTCCTCTCTCTCTTCCGCACCCAACACTCTCTCCCCACCTCTTGCTGTCACTGATCCCCCCTCCTCTCTCTCTTTCGCACCCCAACACTGTCTCCCCACCTCTCTCTCTCGCTGACCCCCCCTCCTTTCTCTATCTCTTCCACACCCCAACACTGTCTCCCCACCTCTCTCTCTCTCTCTGATCCCCCCTCCTCTCTCTCTCTCTTCCGCACCCCAACACTGTCTCGCCACTTCTCTCTCGCTGATCCCCCTCCTCTCTCTCTCTTCTGCACCCCAACACTGTCCCCTACCTCTCTCTCTCTCTGATCCCCCCCTCTCTCTCTTACGCACCCCAACACTCTCTCCCCACCTCTCGCTGTCACTGATCCCCCCTCCTCTCTCTCTCTTTCGCACCCCAACACTGTCTCCCCACCTCTCTCTCTCGCTGATCCCCCTCCTTTCTCTATCTCTTCTGCACCCCAACACTGTCTCCCCACCTCTCGCTCGCTCACTGATCCCCCCTCCTCTCTCTCTCTCTCTCTCTTCCGCACCCCAACACTGTCTCCCCACCTCTCTCTCTCTGATCCCCCTCCTCTCTCTCACTCTTCCACACCCCAACACTGTCCCCCCCACCTATCTCTCTCTGATCCCCCTCCTCTCTATCTCTTCCGCACCCCAACACTGTCTCCCCACCTCTCTCTCTCTCTGATCCCCCTCCTCTCTCTCTTTTCCGCACCTCAACACTGTCTCCCCACCTCTCTCTCTCTCTCTCTCTGATCCCCCCTCCTCTCTCTCTCTTCCACACCCCAACACTGTCCCCCCCACCTCTCTCTCTGATCCCCCCTCCTCTCTCTCTCTTCCGCACCTCAACACTGTCTCCCCACCTCTCTCACTCTCTGATCCCCCCTCCTCTCTCTCTCTTCCACACCCCAACACTGTCCCCCCCACCTCTCTCTCTCTGATCCCCCTCCTCTCTATCTCTTCCGCACCCCAACACTGTCTCCCCACCTCTCTCTCTCTGATCCCCCCTCCTCTCTCTCTTCCGCACCCCAACACTGTCTCGCCACTTCTCTCTCTCTGATCCCCCCTCCCCTCTCTCTCTCTTTCTCACCCCAACACTGTCTCCCACCTCTCTTTCTCTGATCCTCCTTCCTCTCTCTCTCTCTCTCTCCCGCATACCCCACAACTTTCTCCCCACCTCTCTGTCTGATCCCCCCTCCTCTCTCTCTCTCTTTCTCTCTCTCTCTCCTTCACCCCAACACTGTCTCCCCACCTCTCCCTCTCTGATCCCCTCCTTTCTCTCTATCTTCCGCACCCCAACACTTTCTCCCCACTTCTCTCTCTGATCCCCCTACTTTCTCTCTCTCTCTCTTCCGTACCCCAACACTTTCTCCCCACCTCTCCTTCTCCCCCCCCCCCCTCTCTCTCTCTATTGCTGCCCCTCAATCTCTCCAGTGCATCACTGGCACTACCAAAAGGGGTCAAAGGTCATACCAACTGCTATTATATACCAGCGTGATTATATAATTTTTTATCATATTGTAATATTTCTATTATACCACCTACGTCCGTCTCTTCTCTGGGAAGAATGAAATGCTCTGTTACTAGGAATATAAACCAGATTCATCTTTACGAGAGCTCCCAAAATCCCACCGAATGCTTCCTCGCAGCTCTAACTTCCACTTCACTCTCCAATGGTCGTTCCATAATACTGGACAACTATATGAAAAAGTGTAGCCACATCCACTGAGAGTGGAGCTTCGGCTGCAACGATGGGCAAGTCAAACCAAATATGGTACACGCCCGGGCAGTGGGGGTCATTCTAAGTTGATCGTAGCTGTGCTAAATTTAGCACAGCTACGATCATGAACTCAGACATGCGGGGGGACGCATGCACAGAGCTAGTCCGCCCCACATGTCAGTGCCGCCCCCCCCCCCCCCCACCGCAGAAGTGCGAAGGCATCACACAGCGGCGATACCTTTGCACTTCAAGAGTAGCTCCCACCCAGCGCAGCTTTAGCGTGCTGGCCGGGAGCTACTCATCGCTCCCCGGCCCGCTGTGGCTGCGTGTGACGTCACGCATCCGCTGCGGGCCACTCCCTGCATGGTCCGGCCACGCCTGCGTTGGCCGGACCGCGCCCACGAAAAAGCAGCCAAACGCCGCCGTTTCGCCCCCTCCCGCCCATCGACCACCTCTGCCTGTCAATCAGGCAGAAGCGATCGTCGCGCAGCGAAGGGCGGCCATGCGCAGTTCTGACCCGATCGCTACGCTGCGAATAACTGCAGCGTGCGATCGGGTCAGAATGACCCCAGTAACTACAATTAAGTCACGTCACTCCCTGTAGGTGCTACCCACCGGGTAAGAAATCACCTACACAGGCCCTCCAGTAACAAGCATAGGATTATGCCATACAAAACACAGCATTGTGCGCCCTATTTATAAAAAGCAATCCTGTCCTTAAAACGGGCAGTAATTGGTTTCTGCATATGTTAAAGGCAGAATTACGTAAGAGCCCTATGTAACAAGGCAGTAAGGTACTGAGGGTGAGCAAAAGTGCTTTCACGGGATACTTAAAAAGTTCAAAAATATTAGCTTTGCAGAGCTGGTCTGCGTCACCAAACGTCATCTACAGATGGCATTAGCCCACTTTCTCCTATGGGACAGCCTAGCCTGAGAGGGATCTTCTCATCCCTCACTGGTGGCTGTAGCTGTTGGCAACGTCCATTGCAATATCTTCAATTGCACATGCGCAGGCGGAAGTACAGAGATAGTGTTAGCTATCTCATCGGAGACTAAGGGGGTGATTCAGAGGTGATCGTAGATGTGCTATCTTTGACATCACAATCTCTGGCATGAGGGGGGACGCCCACCACAGGGCTAGTCTGCCCTGCATGTCAAGCCCTACCCCTCCGCACCCCCTCGGAGATCTGCGAAAGCATCGCACGGCGGCGGTGCTTTTGCACCCGGCGAGTAGCTCCCTGCCTACGCAGCCTAGGCTACCTGCCATGTTTTGGGCAGCAGCGGCCACGTCCCGCCCCAGCAATGGTCCGGACACGCCTGCATTGTGCAGACCGCAGTCACCTAACACCGCCGATACGCTCCCCAACGCCGCTGACACGCCCGTGACCGCCTCTGCCTGTCAAGAGGCTTTTGCATCTCACTGTGTGCGCACGTGCAGTGCAGCTGCTGCGCATGCACACAAGACAATGGGCTTCAGGCTACGATCGCTGCCGTTGCAGCTGATCAGGACTGAATTAGGCCCTGTGTCCGGGCAACTGCCCCTTAAAAAAAATTAAATAGTAATAAACTAAAATTCCAATTTTTTACAACACGCGTCGACAAGGAATGTTCATTTTTGGGCGGTGCACTGCAATAATTGATCCATAGAACCCTGTATATTTTATTGGTAAGGCTTTGCTGTGGTATAACATTCCTCCACAAGCTAAGACAAACAGCGACAGACGTCCTGTCTATTATATTTGAATAAAAAAAATAAAAAAAAGAGAACCTGATTTAAAGTAAATGTGTCACATATTAGTCTAACAGCTGGGGGAGAAACAGGATAGCGCTATTAGTGTGGGATTTCCTATGTGCAGAGCCGACTTCCGTCCCTCCAGCCTGGATGTGCAATCTCGGAGGTGGCTGGCGGCAGGATGAGACACGAGTTCCACTCCCGCGCTTTGCATTTCAGAACTAATTCATTTCTCTGAAAAAAACTCGGTAGCTCCGGGTGTCACCTGACACTTCAATTAGCGCCTTCCGTAGCTGGTATCAGTCAAGTGATGCGGCGAGGGCAAAAGTATTACGCAAGCGATTTAATGTCACAGAGGGGGGAAAAAAAACACAGGATCCTAACGCACGGTTCAAAAGTATGTAAATATATTTTAATAAGCGCCTTAGCAGCAAGATTTCCCGTCTAATGATATGAACGTGTAAATTATTAACAATAATTAAGCGTGTATAGCAAAACAGTCATTACAAAAGCACATGAGAGACCATCCCAAACATCTCCTCCGAGGTACAGTATTTAAATGCCTTTGGTTTACAAGGCAAAGATTGCTGAATATAGTCTAATTCACCGCTGCTTAATTACAGGTGGGCTGTCTTGCTTGTATGAAAACTGTATTTAAAAAAATTTAATCATTTATGCTGATTTAACCCTCGCTGCCCACATGAAATCAGATAGGAACATGGGTTGAAGAAACTCTTTATTGCACTAATCAAAATAGCTGTAACTCGCAGAAGCCAATCAGCATTAAGATATAGGGGGTCATTCCGAGTTGTTCGCACGGTAAAAATCTTCGCATCGCAGCGATTTTCCGCTTAATGCGCATGCGCAATGTCCGCACTGCGACTGCGCCAAGTAAATTTGCTATGCACTTAGGAATTTTACTCACGGCATTTTCAGCGTTCTGGCGATCGTAATGTGATTGACAGGAAATGGGTGTTACTGGGCGGAAACAGGCCGTTTTATGGGCGTGTGGGAAAAAACGCTACCGTTTCCAGAAAAAACGCAGGAGTGGCTGGAGAAACGGGGGAGTGTCTGGGCGAACGCTGGGTGTGTTTGTGACGTCAAACCAGGAACGACAAGCAGTGAAATGATCGCAGATGCCGAGTAAGTCTGAAGCTACTCAGAAACTGCTACGAGGTGTGTAATCGCAATATTGCGAATACATCGTTCGCAATTTTAAGATGCTAAGATTCACTCCCAGTAGGCGGCGGCTTAGCATGAGCAAATCTGCTAAAATTCACTTGCGAGCGAACAACTCGGAATGACCCCCATAATGCAGTGAAAGCCAACTTCATGAAATCAGACATCTGATTGGTTATTAATGGTTTTTGTGCAATTTAAGAGGAGAATCTTTGGACTGGATGGGAATTCAAAGGTGTAGAAGCCCACCCTTCTTTCGGGGGTATGAGGTACTATTTCCCCCTGCCCCTTTCAGCGAATTGGCATGGTGGGGCATTATTATGTCAGACCAAACTGTGGCTGCCAGTAATGCTAGACACAAGCTAGTGTGGTTTGTCCACACAAATGCTGTACTAGTGTAGTCATAGGGAAGCACTTAGAGTAGGGTGCACATATACCTCCATACATACATACATACATACATACATACGTACGTACATATGTACATAGGAAAATTTTCATGCAAAAAATAAGCGTACAAACATGAATGTATATTCTGCATCACATGCATCTCAGACACAGTAGTAAATACATCAGATGCATGTTGTACGTACAAGGGTGTGTACTTCCCCACAATAGCATAAGGTACAGCTCACCAGTGGTAGGAAAGTGCTCAAGTCACATTATCTGTACACAATAAAACAATGTAATAAAGAGGGAATATGTGAAAATCAAAACTTCAAAAAAAATTAATGAAATACAAACACAAAGTCCGCTTCATAATAAGAAAACAATGATCCCTATTCCCGACTCCCTACAAGGTTCCTTTCCTGTTCCATCCCATTCCTACCCCATTTCCCACAAAACCTTAACCCCTCCCCAAACCATTTTCTCCCTTCTCAATCCCCTTACTACTCTAATTCCCTAACTATTACATTCCAACCCTTCCCATTCCCTACTGATTCCATTTCCTTCTTTCTCATTCCTTCTCTACAATCAATTTCCCCCCTTCTCCATTCCTTACTGACCCCATTCCCTACCTTCTCCATTCCTTCCCTTCCCCATTCCTTCCCTTCTCCATTCCTCCCCTCTCCATTCCTTACTGACTCCATTCCCTTCCTTCTCCATTCCATTCCTTCTCCATTCCCTCCTGACTCCATTGCCTTCCTTCTCCATTCCGTTCCTTCTCCATTCCCTCCCTTCACCATTCCCTCCCTTCTCCATTCCTTAATGACCCCATTCCCTCCCTTCTCTGTTCCTTCTACCTTCCCTCCCTTCTCCATTCCTTACTGACCCCATTCCCTCCCTTCTCTGTTCCTTCTCCATTCCCTCCCTTCTCCATTCCCTCCCTTCTCCATTCCTTACTGACCCCATTCCCTCCCTTCTCTGTTCCTTCTCCATTCCCTCCCTTCTTCATTCCCTCCCTTCTCCAATCCTCCCTTTTTCATTCCCTCCTCACTCTGTACCCTCCCTACTCCATGCCCTCCATTCAGCATGCCATTCCCTCCCACCCTTCTCCATTCCACGACTTCAGTGCCTCTCATACTCTGTTCCCTCACAATCCACAGCCTGCCTTCTCCATTCCCTCCTCACTCCCTTCCCTCACTACAGCTCCTGCCACGTTCTTGCTCACTTACAGGGGGATACATTCGGCATCCCAGTGGTCGGAATTCTGACACCACAGGAGAACGGCGCCAGAACACCGAAAGCCAACATCCCGAAGGTTAGTATCAGGGCATGGGTTAGGAATAGGGCTCGGGGGGAAGGATTAGAGTTAGGCACTAGGGGGGTGGATAACCATAGATGTCACCCCATGAGGATTAGCCGTAGCCGCCACCCCCTAGTGTTAGCTATAGCCACAACACCCGAACCCCCCCCCCCCCCCCCCCCCGAGGTTATGGTAGGGGTGTGTATTTTTACTCCCTTCCGGTGTTGGGATCTTCAGTGTTGGGATGCCGTTGTCAGTCATGTGACCGCCACCATCCCAACCGCCGATATAGTAACTTCTCCCATTCATTAGATGCTCTTATGAGTTATGTTCCTAATATGCCTCCATGAGTGTAATGAGTTATAGTGTGTAATAACGCCCCATACACCGATCACTCGCTATCACCATGCAGCACTGTGCAATATATTAGCGCTACAGAAATATGTAATAACAGATAATAACAGCAATAAGCCTGGCAGCGCATCAGCTCTTTCCCATAGTATCAGCCAGAGATCTGTAATACCGCTACACACATTCAATACACAATATATAATAAAAGTATAAATCACTTTGCTGCGATATTTCTGCATAACAAAGAAATAAAACATTTAATTTTCTATTTTAAGGGCTTTATCCGCCTACGTCTGACATTAATGTACAGGCGGAGACACTTGGGTACACACAGTTCTGCGCGCTCCGCATTGGATACAGTTAACCCATGAAGAAGATCTCTGTATCATTTCCTTGTGTCATATCTCAGGGCAACTGAAACAATGGACTGTGGGACTGGTTCAGCAGTGAGCGCAATGTAGGACGCAGTGGAGCCGCACTGTGCAGCGATCGATTAGCGATTTCCGGAGGCACAAAGTGAGGGACATGTAGCCACATCTGGGGGAGGTAATGGGGGGCGGGGGGGCTTGAAAATGCAAACATGTTGAGGGTTGAAAATCCTGTGGCATAAACACATCTCTGTACTGAGCGCGTGCGCCGAATGCGTCTGTTTACACTTTTGTGCATTGCGCCTTCTTGTGGCCCCTTACACCTGACACCACTATCCTGTGGTTTGCATCCAGCTGCTGTGGTACTACACATCCCAGCACGTCCTGCCACAGTTTTAGCATGCCTTGACAGCAGAGCATGCTGGGATGTGTAGTTATACAGCCCCTGACCTAGCAGCTTCTGAGTGTGTTTTGCCACCTCCAGCTTCCATTCATGTTAAGTCATGTTGCAGCTATTATACTTTTTATTTTGCCATTTTCAATCAGATTACTGCAGGAGAGGAGAATCCCACTGGACGTACAAAGCTGCTGTATACGCCAGGTGTTGGGTGTTTGTATTTCATTACAGTCTATATGGAAAGTCAGACTTTGTGCATTTACTGTCAATCTTCCCTCTTGTGTACTGTATGTGCACTACATTATGGCCCTCATTCCGAGTTGTTCGCTCGCAAGCGGATTGTAGCAGATTTGCTCATGCTAAGCCGCCGCCTACTGGGAGTGAATCTTAGCATCTTAAAATTGCGAACGATGTATTCGCAATATTGCAATTACACACCTCGTAGCAGTTTCTGAGTAGCTTCAGACTTACTCGGCATCTGCGATCAGTTCAGTCAGTTTCGTTCCTGGTTTGACGTCACAAACACTCCCAGCGTTCGCCCAGACACTCCTCCGTTTCTTCAGACACTCCTGCGTTTTTTCCGGAAACGGTAGCGTTTTTTCCCACACGCCCATAAAACGGCCTGTTTCCGCCCAGTAACACCCATTTCCTGTCAATCACATTACGATCTCCAGAACGATGAAAAAGCCGTGAGTAAAATTCCTAACTGCATAGCAAATTTACTTGGCGCAGTCGCAGTGCGAACATTGCGCATGCGCATTAAGCGGAAATTCGCTGCGATGCGAAGAATTTTACCGAGCGAACAACTCGGAATGAGGGCCTATATTATATTCTGCAGCGTATAGTAATGTTACTTTCTACTAACACTGGGGGTGAAGCAGACCTGATCGTACATGTGCTAAATTTAGCACATCTGCGATCCGTTTCTCAAACATGCGGGGGGACGCCCAGAACAGGGCTAGTCCGCCCCGCATGTCTGGCTCCACCCCCCCCCTGCAAGGGTGCAAAAGCATTGCACAGCGGTGATGCTTTTGCACCTGGCGAGTAGCTCCCTCCCTGCGCAGCTCCTGTGCGCTGGCAGGGGGCTACTCGCTTTGTCCTGGGTCGCAGTAGCTGCGTGTGACATCATACAGCCACCGCGGGAAGCCCCTGCAACGGTACGGACACATCTGCGTTGTCCAGACCACGCCCCGCCAAGGCATCATAACACCGTTGGCACGCCCCCCTCCCGCCCCGCGACCGCCTCTGCTTGTCAATCATCTTTTAGCATCTCACTGGATTCCCAGGGTGCGCCCGCGCAGTGCGCCTGCGCTCCCCAAGGGACTTCAGAATGCGATCGCTGCCGTTGCAACGATCCAGTCTGAATTAGCCCCACTGTCCACCTGCATCTACACACGATCGCTGGGCGTAAGTATAACCGGCGCACGTCTAACATAGAAATGGCGCTAGAATTTCAGCATGACATCTCATGAGATTCCTGCGACTGAAACTAAACACGGAGAGGCCGAGATTTTGAGACATAAGTTTTACAGAACTGTAAATGAAGCAAAGATCCCACAAAGACGGTACGTGAAAGTCAGGGTATTATAGAGCTAGGCCTCAGTGAGACACAAGAAATAACCAGTGTGTAGACTGAACGATGGGGGTAATCCAGACCTGATCGCTAGGCTGCGTTTTATCACAGCCTGCGATCAGGTCCGAACTGCGCATGCGTATGCACCGCAATGCACAGGCGCAACGGACTGCAGCAACGTGGATCGATGCATAGCGACGGGATGGTGCAAAAAAAAACCGATCGCACGGGCGATCGCAAGGTGACTGACAGGAAGAAGGCGTTTGTGGGTGGCAACTGACCGTTTTCTGGGAGTGGTTGGAAAAAGGCAGGCGTGTCCAAGCGTTTGCAGGGCGGGTGTCTGACGTCAATTCCGGGACCGGACAGGCTGAAGTGATCGCAGCGGCTGAGTAAGTCCTGAGCTGTGCAGAGACTGCACAAGATCTCTTTGTACAGCTCTGCTACACATGCATTCGCACACTTGCACAGCTAAAGTACACTCCACCTGTAGGCAGCGACTATCTGATCGCAGGGCTGCAAAAATCGCTGCCTACAAATCAGGTCTGAATTGGGCCCAATATGTGGTCACAGTACTGCCCTCCGTCCTCTGCAGCTGGTTATCATGATGGAACTACAGTATGCAGGCAGTGTTTGAGTGACAGCAACATTCCATCAGCACAGGATCCTAATGAAGTGGGTGGAGCGTCAGTTGTGTGCTGTGAAGCATAGATACAATACTTTACTATTTAACAGAGCTGGAGCAGACTGTCAGGGAAACATTTACCTCCATGGCACTTAGGCCCTCATTCCGAGTTGATCGCTCGCTAGCTACTTTTAGCAGCCGTGCAAACGCATAGTCGCCGCCCACGGGGGAGTGTATTTTCGCTTTGCAGGAGTGCAAACGCCTGTGCAGCCGAGCTCTGCAAAAAACATTTTTGTGCAGTTTCAGAGTAGGTCTGGACTTACTCAGTCCTTGCGATCACTTCAGTGGTTTTGTTCCCGGAACGGACGTCAGACACCCGCCCCGCAAACGCCTGGACACGCCTTGCGTTTTTCCAAACACTCCCAGAAAACGGTCAGTTGACACCCACAAACGCCCTCTTCCTGTCAATCTCCTTGCGACCGGCTGTGCGAACGGAATCGTCGTAGAAGCCATCGCAGGGTAACGAACCACTGTGTACGCGTACGACTCGCCTGCGCATTGCGGTGCATACGCATGCGCAGATTAGCCCCGTTCTGCCGTGATCGCTGCACTGTGAAAATCCGTAGTGAGCGATCAACTCGGAATGACCCCTTTAGCTGGAACGATCAATGTTACAAAAAGAAATATAATAAATTCATTAATATTCAGATTGCCCACAAGGAAATAACTGTGATGATAAAAGTGACTCTTGCTGCTGTATTAAATTCATTGTTACCAGTGCCAACATGGGATGGGAGGAAATAAGTGAAAGTTTTATCGTTTTGACCTATTTCAGCTTCCACATAGCGGGGACTGTGGCCTGTTACATTTGTTTGTTACTGTTTGTTATGAAGGACTTTTTAACAAAGCTGCCGGGAAAATAAAGACGTTAGAAGACACATATTTAAAAGACCAAAAAGTTATATTTTCTTATTGAGAAAAAGTTACATTTTAGCTTCAATTTAAAGCGGTTTAGTTTTAGTTGATTGGGGAGATGCATCAAATCTTGGAGAGAGATGGAGTGAGATAAAGTACCAACCAATCGGCTTCTGGTACTTTATCTCTCTCCACTTTCTCTCTAAGATTTGATAAATCTCTACTTGATGATTCTCTGCGGAACCACTAGGTGGCAGACTCAACTAGGCGCACAATTTCCTGCGCTAATTCTCTACGGGATGTTCTAGGCCAGTGGTACACAGATCCAGTCCTCAGGAAACACGAACAGTGCATGTTTTCCATATCTCCTCCCTGGAGCACAGGGTTTCTTATCACGGACACATTTTAAAAGATCCTCAGGCGGTTCTAATAATTTCACGTGTGGTTCTGTGACCTGAAAAACATGGCCTGTTAGGGGGCCTATTTCTAAGTCGCACGTAATGACGATGTCCGGAGTCCACGCGCATAGAATCGCAGTCGCGATTGAGACAGTAACAATATACAGATGAAACAACTGCAAGTACATGTTATAAATACTGATCTGCATGCCGTCAGGATAGCACATAACCGTTCTTGTGGCAGTAAAGCACTGAGCACTGGGCGGATGGATGTGCAGCATGTGCTGTATCTGCAGAAGTTTCTCTGCTCTGTGGCTGAACCTGTGTACCATGAAATTAAGAGAGTGAAATAATGTCCCTGCTCTGTCCCCATGTCCCCATCATGTGACCCGCCCTCCCTGCGGCCTGCAACCTATTATCAGACACACAGTGTGTGCTGTGTCCTGTATCTGTGACACCATCTCCCCTGTGACCCAGAGCTGCTCTCAACGTCCCTCCCTCTGACAGACAAGCGACGTGTCCTTTCATATACTCGGCAGCACAGTGGTCAGCATTGCACCATTGCAACGCCAGGGTCACTGTCTATGTGTAGAGTATGCATGTATTCCCCATGTGTGGTTAGCTTTCCTTTACATGCTCCAGTTTCCTCCCACAGTCCAGCGTCATACTGAAAGATTAATGGCCTTCCATAAAGTCCCCTTTGTGGTGGGAAGTTTCAGCTGTAAGCTCCAATGGAGAGAAGACTAACGTGAGGCAATGTTTTCCGGAACGTGCTGCAGAATGTGCCGGAACATTACAAATAAACATAAATAAAATATAACACGCCAAGACGTTAGAAGAGGACGTCGTAGACAGCCACAAGTCGACGGCCAAAGGTCGACACCATGTCGGTTGTCATAATGTCTACATAGTTAAAATGTCGTATCCCAACATGCTGACGCCGGCAAAAATGTCGACACGTAGGAAATGTTGACACAATTGATGACATATGAAATGTTGACACTGTGAAAATGTCATCAATAGAAACATAAGGGTCAGGTTTGGGGTTAGGGTTATGGAGAGGTTGGGCCTAGGGTTAGGGTTAGACTTTAATTTGGGTGCCAAAATAATCTGACCCCACTAGAACAGTTAGAGGGGTTTTACTCACTTTATTACAAATGACGATCTCTAAATTCCGACCTGATCGCTCGCTAGCTATTTTTTGCAGCGCTGCGATTAGGCCAAAACTCTTCAAATCTGCGCATGTGTATGCACCGCAATGCGCAGGTGCGTCATACAGTTACAAAGCGGATCGTTGCTGGGCGATGGATTTAACGAAAAATCCACTCACACAGCCGATCGCAAGAAGATTGACAGGAAGAAGGCGTTTGTGGGTGTCAACTGACCGTTTTCAGGGAGTGGTTGGAAAAACGCAGGCGTGTCCAAGCGTTTGCAGGGCGGGTGTCTGACGTCAATTCCGGTACCGGACAGGCTGAAGTGATCGCAGCAGCTGAGTAAGTTCAGACCTACTCAGAAACTGCACAAAACTTTTTTGTATCACTCGGCTGCACATGCGTTCGCACACTTGCAAAGTGAAAATACACTCCCCCATAGGCAGCGACTATCTGATCGCAGCGCTGCAAAAAATAGCTAGCGAACGATCAACTCGGAATGACCCCCATAGATGTAAGGTTGCTACATCTTCCACATAAATATGCAGAATACAGCCCTCTGCACCTTTATCATAGACTAGCTGCACACAGTAAAAGCTTTGCAGACTGGACGGTATCCTTCATTTGTTACGATGAGTCTAGTGGATACATTACCCTATAAATGCACTGGTTTTCCAACACAATAATCTACACTTCTTGCTATGAATTTGCAGCAACAAATCACGCCCAAAGCCACGGTATAACCATCTTCACATTCGCAGATGTTGCCCCCTGCGCAATTTACTGGCTAGCTAACATATTATTTCACCTGCCAGTATGTACTACTAGCAATAGACACACACTGAGCGCACAAATATTCACAAAGTGAAATGGTAAAATAACACTGCACTGTGCAGTCAGCCCACATGTTATTCCACCACTTGTGTTTCATAAATATATAATTCATGGTAAATATCTCGGCTCCTAAACTCCCACTGTGAGAATGGGAAGGTAACTCTTTGTGAATGGGGCGGGGGGGGGGGGGGGGGAGGGGGGGGAACATGACTGGGGCCTCTCCAGCCCCTCCATTATAAGTGACTGCTACATAATGAAACAAAGCCACTCACTGCCTTTGTGTTTCTGAAGATCCACCGACCCCTCAGTCTCTGAGATAACACGTCGAGACCTTTCTCACAGACTGGGTCACTGGCTGAGTATGGACTAGTTGCTCTATCTGCAATGGGACCCTGGGCCTCCAATGCTTCATCATGAACGCCACACAGCTACAGAATTCCATTTTGTATGTCTAATATGAAATCTCTTTATAAACAGCGCAGGTTTTACACTACGGAAAAGAACGAAACCCCCTTTTGGAACTGATTTAAACCTTGCGAAGATTAACACTTAAAAGGTGAAATACAATACAGGGCACTGTGTGGTCCAGCTTTGTGCATCACCATTGAATACAGAGTGCAAACTTTGCCCATCTTCCATTGTATCTCTACGGGGTGCAAGGATGTTTAGGCAAAAATATTAGCTGCGGAGTGCCTTCTCCTGGCTGTTATGGAGGCAGATTGTGCACACTGCGCACAAGTGCCCTCATTCCGAGTTGATCGCTCGCTAGCTACTTTTAGCAGCTGTGCAAACGCATAGTCGCCGCCCACGGGGGAGTGTATTTTCGCTTTGCAAGAGTGCGAAAGCCTGTGCAGCCGAGCGGGTACAAACACATTTTGTGCAGAACAAGACCAGCCCTGTAGTTACTTATTCTGTGCGATGATTGCTGCGACGAAGGTCCCGGAATTGACGTCAGATACCCGCCCTGCAAACGCCTGGACACGCCTGCGTTTATCCAAACACTCCCAGAAAACGGTCAGTTGACACCCATATACGCCCTCTTCCTGTCAATCTCCTTGCGTTCAGCTGTGCGAATGGAACTGTCGCTAGAAGCAGTGCAAAACAACAATGCTTTTTTTACCCGTACGACGCGCGTGCGCATTGCGGCTCATACGCATGCGTAGTTTTGCCATTTTTTTAAATGATCGCTACGCAGCGAACAACGGCAGCTAGCGATCAACTCGGAATGAGGGCCAAAGGCCTTGTGCAACTTGTTCTCAATGGGCTGCATATCACTTTCTACAGTAGTTTCCTTCTGTGCACTTCAGCCCTGTATTCATATCATCAGGCATATTACCAGTATCACGGTTGCCAAGGTATAAAGTGAGCCCGGCAGATACAGAGGGAAAGTGGCCAAATCTGGAAGATGTGGTCACGTCCGCTCAGAGAAAAAATGAATGAGAAATACTATGCTTGCCACCAGAGCCGGCCCTAGGCATATGATTCAAATGACATGCGGCATGCCTATATTCTGTGTGTGACTGCGGCTGTATCTGCATGCGAAATGTTATGTTACAGTGTATTCCTGGAAGTGACTGTAATATAGCATTACGTATGCAGATACAGCCACAGTCACACAAAGAATATAGGCATGCTGCATATCATTTTAATCAGCAGAAGCTGCTTGTGCATCCTAGCCACATAGTAATGCAAATAAGACGCATATTCTTAAAAAAAAAGGTGCCCAACATTAGCAAAGCTGGATGGGATTTGCTTGGCCTATTGAGGCAAGATGTATCAGGACACATCTGTATCCAAGCAGAGGCAGAGGTCACAGTGTTAGCGGCAGTGTGAGTACTGTGTGTGTGTGGGTAGGTTCGTTGTGCAACAGTGTTTGGCATATTTGTAAGGGGCATTATGTGTGTCATGTGTATAAATGCATTAATAATGTGCGGCATATGTGTAAGGGGCATTATGTGTATAAGAGCATTAATAAAGGTTGGCATAATGTGTAAGGCGCATTATGTTTATAAGGACATTAATAATGTGTGTCATATGTGTAAAGGGCAGTATTGTATGGTATTATGTGTATAAAGGCATTACTAATGTGTGGCATTATGTGTATAAGGTGCTCTACTGTGGCGTAATGAATAGAAAGGGCACTACTGTGTGGTCTAATGTGAATAAAGAACAATATGGTGTGGTGTAATGTGAATAAAGAGCAATTCAGTGTGATGTAATGTGAATAAGGGGCACTACTGTGAGGAGTAACGTATATAAGGTAAAGTGGTACTACTGTGTAATGTGAATGAGGGACACTATCACAAGATAAAATGTGAATAAAGTTGCACTACTGTGTGGCGTAATTTGAATGAGTGTGGTATGTTAGACAAGACAGTGTCTAGGTCGACCACTATTGCTCGACAGTAAGTAGGGCGACATGGTTTCTAGGTCGACAGGGACTCTAGGTCGACATGTACTAGGTCGACATGACAAAAGGTCGACATGAGGTTTTTTCACTTTTTTTGTGTCGTTTTTTCCGTACAGTGACGGGGAACCCCAATTAGTGCACCGTGTCCCCAGGCACAGGTTACCGTTCCCAATTGTAGTCCACGTGGATCGTAAAGTATGAAAAAGTTTTTAAAAAATGAAAAACGTGGAAAAACTCATGTTGACCTTTTGTCATGTCGACCTAGAACATGTCGACCTAGATTCCTTGTCGACCTAGAAACCATGTCGACCTACTTACTGTCGACCTAGAGACCGGATCCCAATTTGAATTGGGGGTACTATTCTGTGACCATGCCCCGAGCCCAAAAGAACACGCCCCCTTTTTGGGCTGCGCGCTGAACGAGCGCACTGTTCCTATTTCAAATATAGGGGGTAGGAGCACCAAAATGAGGACTGCTATGGGTGAGGAGTGATGGTGCTGGGAAAGGGGTGCAGGGTCAGAGGCGGAACTAGCGGCGGTGCTAGGGGGCACCAGCCAAAATCTTGCCTAGGACATCATATTGGTTAAGGACGGCTCTGCTTGCCACTGTGGGGCGGCATTGTCTGAATAAGGGCCCGGGCCCAGGTAATTACTGCCATTCTCCTTCAATACCACTTTTATCCTACATATATGGCGCCACAAGGGGTCCTCAGCGCCTTACATGGGGGGTAATTCCAAGTTGATCGCAGCAGGAATTTTGTTAGCAGTTGGGCAAAACCATGTGCACTGCAGGGGGGGGGCAGATATAACATTTGCAGAGAGAGTTAGTTTTGGGTGGGTTATTTTATTTCTGTGCAGGGTAAATACTGGCTGCTTTATTTTTACACTGCAAATTAGATTGCAGATTGAACACACCCCACCCAAATCTATCTCTCTCTGCACATGTTATATCTGCCTCCCCAGCAGTGCACATGGGCCCTCATTCCAAGTTGTTCGCTCGTTATTTTTTTTTCGCAACGGAGCGATTAGTCGCTAATGCTCATGCGCAATGTTCGCAGTGCGTCTGCGCCAAGTAAATTTGCTATTAAGTTTGGTATTTTACTCACGGCTTTATGAAGAAATTTCTTCGTTCTGGTGATCGGAGTGTGATTGACAGGAAGTGGGAGTTTCTGGGCGGAAACTGGCCGTTTTATGGGTGTGTGCGAAAAAACGCTGCCGTTTCTGGGAAAAACGCGGGAGTGGCTGGAGAAACGGGGGAGTGTCTGGCCGAATGCTGGGTGTGTTTGTGACGTCAAACCAGGAACGAAACTGACTGAACTGATCGCAGTGGCAGAGTAAGTCTCGAGCTACTCAGAAACTGCAAAGAAATTTCTATTCGCAATTCTGCTATGCTAAGATACACTCCCAGAGGGCGGCGGCTTAGCGTGTGCAATGCTGCTAAAAGCAGCTAGCGAGCGAACAACTCGGAATGAGGGCCATGGTTTTGCCCAACTGCTAACAAAATTCCTGCTGCGATCAACTTGGAATTACCCCCTATAGTACAGAAACAGTGCAAACAAAGTAAGAAAAAAGTGCAAAAGACTTACAATATAAAACACTGCTGAACACGGTATACAAGTTATAGAAACATTGTTGCATATACATAGTACGCACAAAGGGGGTAATTCCAAGTTGATCGCAGCAGGAAATTTTTTAGCAATTGGGCAAAACCATGTGCACTGCAGGGGGGGGGGAGATATAACATTTGCATAGAGAGTTATGCTGGGTACACACTGGCAGATATATTGGCCAATCAGTTGGTTGCTGATCTGCAGGTGTGTACAAGCAATATGTCTGTGAAAGACGTCTTTCACAGATATATTGCATCTGCTGTGCGACACAGCAGATTACCAATATATCTGCAGATATATTAGTGCATCTTTCAGTGTGTATGAACAATCTCCATCTGCATATATAGCTGCAGATCGATTGAACAGCAGATATATCTTTAAGATATATTGGTGCATCTTTCTGTGTGTATGAACAACCACCATCTGCAGATATATCTGCAGATCGATCGAACAGCAGATATATCTGCCAGTGTGTACCCAGCTTTAGATTTGGGTGGGTTATTTTGTTTCTGTGCAGGGTAAATACTGGCTGCTTTATTTTTACACTGCAATTTAGATTGCAAATTGAACACACCCCACCCAAATCTAACTCTCTCTGCACATGATATATCTGCCCACCCTGCAGTGCACATGGTTTTGCCCAACTGCTAAAAAAATTCCTGCTGTGATCAACTTGGAATTACCCCCATAAGCAGTGCCAGCTGAACCCAAAAGTTTGGTGCCGCTATTGGCAATGAGGAGATGATGGTATAAGTGAGAGAGGGAAGAGGGCCCTGATCGTGAGAGCTTACAATCTAAAGGGGAGGGGCACACAGACAGGGGGGCACAGAGGGGAGACACAATGAGCAATGAGTACAGAGCATCAGTTCCTAATTTTCACTAGTTATACCACAGCTGTACTCTGCGTCCTGACAACGTAAACTATTGTACTTGATGATATAAAGAAAAGACTGAAAAGCACAGAAGAAAGTTAAAGAAATAAACATGATGTATAGTTAAAGTTGCGTAAGAACATGTACTGTATAAGTAAATATATTAAAGTCAGATAACCTTTAAATATTTGTCAATGTCTTCACTTAGCATAACATTAAAAACATATAAAACACCCCATTTGTCAAACAAGGTAATACAGACGGAACAACCATACTGTTACGCCAGTATGCATGAAAATGTCAGATTATTCCATAACGCCGGATGTGTTGCGCCAGCACAAAGCCATATTCGCAGCTCCACGGCATCAGACGGGCCAAAATCAGGCTGCGCCGCCCGCCAGCGTGGGATGGCTGGAGCTTTAATCATCACCTTTAAGACAAGGAAAGTGATATTTGCACAAAGCTATGAAAACATTTCCTGGGCCCAGATCAATCCTCCTGGTTAATATTCCAGTCAGCGGGAAGCAGGAATGATAACAGACAAATGTGGTACCCAACGCTGGGTGATGATGCAGCCAGAGGATGTGTCACGCATAATAATCACCCTTCATTATTATGCAGGTTCGGAAGTGGAGGATAACAGACGAGCAGGTGAACTGGATAGAGCATTGCACTGCTAGCTATAACAGCCTGCCAATGGTCCCTGCACCTCCTGCTTCAAGCATCACGATTGCGATTTATGGCGCTAACATATACCATTGCCCTGTACAACTGGGAACACAGTAATAAAACGTGACTGGGTAATAGCAGACAAAGAGGTACGAGGGCCTTGCTCGCAGGCTTACAAGTAAAACCAATATATATCTTCCAGAGTAAATGTATGATACACGTCTAGCTGTGACGCCATAGACTGCTAAGAAAATATTCTCATATATAAACATTTGCGTATCAGAGATATTTAAACGCACGGTAGGTTCTGCATACAATACACATGTTGCTTTGTGATACGGTGACTTAACGTAAAGACGAAGGTTTTATTCTGCCAGGAAAATCTTGTGCCTCGGAGCGGACGACCCCATTGTATGCCCCCTGTCCTATTGTGCTTTGTTTTCGTCACCTCTCACCCTTCTCTGTGGAATTACCAGGGCTTCACAAACAGGAGCAAATGAGCCCCTGCAATGTGTGAGCAATGAGCGGAGCCAGTGTGAGGGACGTCTAGCTCCATCTAACGATAAATGGAATTATTCCCGGTGACAATCTACCTTTTATAGTGAAGCAAAACAGAATGGACCATTTAGAGCTGGCAGAACAATGCAACGTGTTGCAATCGGGTCACCTCCAGGGTGCATGCCCCAAACACGTATTCTGCAGTTATTACCCTGACTACACATAATATGCAGCATCCAGCAGCAAAACTCCTGCTATCGCCCTGTGTGCACTTCATAGGAAGGCGTCCGTTCCAGTTCTCGGGATTAGGGAACCTGTGGCATTCAGCAGATCTGGGACTTGTGGTCCCCCAGGTTTCCCACTTCTACTCTGGTGTCACCTTGAGAGCAAATCTCAATGGGCAATTCAGCATTAAGTGTCATATACGTCACTGAGTGTTCAGAACATGGAGCAATGAGTGCCCACACAGCAGGGAAATACAGCGCTCACATGCCACAGACTGATAAACACCATGGGGCACCATGCCCAAAACTGCTGCAACCTTTTGGGGAAACAGGAAACAAATTGGGGCATACGGTGCCCATCATACACAACACAATCAGCAGGAGGTATACAATTCCCACACTACTATCACCACAATGGGGAACACTGTACCGATAGTCTGCTGCCAACATGGGCACACATATCATAAGGTACACAATGCCACAATGGGTGCACGCTGAATGTACAGCAGTGGGTATACTGTGCCCACATTCTATGTGCCAATAATGAGGATACTCTGCCCAGGCTCTACCGCCACCCTTTGTTCCCAACAGGCTGGGTAGCAACCATACCCAGTACCAGCATGGTCCATATGGTGCCCACGTTAGCTGGCACCCTGAGCACACACACATTCCCCCATTGTCTGGTGAGTGATGCTGGGTAAACCCGGTCCTGAAGGGGTTAAACAGAGCACTGAGGGGTCTCCCAGTGCCCCCAGCCCATTGCCCTCCCCCCCTAGTGACCCCCCTGGCACATGCCAACCTGAAGGGGTGAGAAGTTGAATAAGAGCGGCACTCACCTATGGCACAAAGCAGAGCCATGCCCCCCAGCATCGTGCCAGCCATGTCCCAGGGCTTCCATCCAGTGCGCACAGCACACACACAGCCCGGCTGCTGCAGCACCTGGCACCGGCTCTCTCCGCTATCTGACTGCGGGGGCTCCAGCACAGGGATCAGAGCTGCTGCTGCTGCTGCCACTGGGATCTTCCACTCCGGCTGCAGCGGGGAGGGGGGAGGCAGAGCTCCCCCACCAACTGGCTCATGGTACTTCCCGGGTACAGAGCTGCCCCGAGGCACATGGCGGGCACCAGGGGGGAGCAGCACAGGCTTATCCCCCCCCCACCCCAGCCTGGCATTCCACAGTCACATATCTGAGCAGTGCAGCAGCAGCAGCAGGTCCTTGTGTGATGTGCCACAGGTTATCCCCAGAGTGGGCACACACCCCATGCCCCCTCACCCACCCCAGTGCTGCCTCTTATTCCCGTGCATGCCTCCTGCTTGCATTAGACCACACACACACATAGTTTATATATTCAATATTTAAATAGTCCTGTATTTATATATATATATATATATATATATATATATATATATATATATATATATATATATATAATTTATTTATTTATTTTTATTATTTATTTATTTATTGTGCAGCACTGTAAAACTGCTATTGTGTGTGGATTGCTCCACTGAACACTGGAGGGTATTTACTAACTAGTGAAAGTATGCAATTATTAACCCTACAGTCCGTCATTTGCTTTCATTGTGCTGTATGACTTGCACTGCAGCAATGTAGGTAAGTAGCCCCCAATATCTGTTCCATGATGCAGCTAGTAGTAGGTATACAGTAGTTGCAATAGACTGTAGGTACGGCGACATCCAGAGTTATCTGTTCTTTCTCTTACGCCCTAGAGGATGCTGGGGTCCATATTAGTACCATGGGGTATAGACAGGTCCACCAGGAGCCATTGGCACTTTAAGAGTTTAATAGTGTGGGCTGGCTCCTCCCTCTATGCCCCTCCTACCAGACTCAGTTTAGAAAATGTGCCCGGAGGAGCCGGTCACAGCTAGGGGAGTTCTACGGAGTACTTCTGGTAAAGAGTCATTTTTTCTTTCAGGTTTTCTTATTTTACAGGGAGGCTGTTGGCGACAACCTCCCTGCAGCGTGGGACTTGGGGGGGGAAGGAGCAGAGTCCGCCCCGCAGGGTCTTGAACCACTGCTCCTGCTGACTGGACGGTGGCTCCAGAGGGGTCTGATCGTGCCCCGTCGCAGGGGAACAATCGCATCCGGCAGCAGGCCGCCACCCCCTCAGAAGCTGAAGTGGCGAGTCAGTCACTGTCCCCCCTTGCAAGCGGGGGGACAGTGTGAAGAGGGCGGCTACGGGTCAGGAGCGCGGTTGTTCCCGCGCTCCTGGAAGGCTCAGCAGTACCTTGGTGCGGCGCTTGGGAGGGAGCGCCCTGGGCCAGCACTGGTTTTCTTCAGCGTGTCGGGGTCTGCGGACCCAGGTCAGCATATTCCTCCGGCCAGTATAATCATCTTGTGAGCAGGAAATCAGCGCCATTGAAGGGGGCGGAGTTTCTCCTCAGAGCAGACCCAGCAGCGTTCAGCGCCATTTTTCCTGTCTGCAGCCACGGTTCACTGGATCCAGGTCCCTCCACAGCTTTCTCCAGCAGTCTGTACGGTACCAGGGGGCTGTAGAAGGGGGGGGGGGGGGGAGGGGGCTGCTTAAAGGCGGTGTCACCTATTAAGGGACACAGCCAGCGCTGGGAAGGGACTCCCTTTACCTGAAAAGCGCTGTGTGTGGGTTGGCTCCAATCTCTGTGTCTCTCTACCATTCTTGGGGGGGAACTCTGTCCTCAAAATACCCTGTGTGTTTGTGGGGTGTTTGTGTGTGTGTGCAACATGTCTAAGGACACTGTTTCATATGCTGCAGAGGATTTGTCTTCCCAGGAAGACTCCATGCCATGTAATCAGGATTGCACTGTTTTAGCACAGATCCCACCTAGAGAGCCAGAATAGTTAGTCTCTCTGAGGGGGACTATTTCTCAGATTTCTGATAGAGTTGCTAGGACTGAGCATGCCACTCAGGTCCTCCAGTCCTCTATGGTGGTATGGTCTGATCCTGCCTCCTCGGGAGGTCCCCTGCGGTACTTTCTAATAAGCGTGCGCTTGCAATTATGCAGGATGACACGGACACCGACTCGGACGCTGCAGACGGTGATGGGGATGTGTTGCGGGGGACGGCATCACTTGCCAAGGGGGTGCAGTTGATGATTGAGGCTGTTAGGGATGTTTTACACATTTCAGACACAGCTCCAGAACAGGTGAGGAGGCCTTCTTCACAGATAATAAGAAGCCCCCCCCTCACTTTCCCGGCATCCAAGGAATTGAATGCTATCTTTGAAAAGGCATGGGAAACTCCGGAAAATAAATTCCAGATTCCCAAGAGAGTCTTGGTGGTTTTTTTACCTTCCCAGAGGAATATAGGAAGAGGTGGGAGTCCCCGCCGATAGTCGACGCCTCTGTATCCAGGCTGTCCAAGCAGGTAGTTTTACCGGTCCCGGGATCTACCGCGTTAAAGGACCCGGCAGATCGCAAGGTGGATGCTACGCTGAAATCCATTTACACGGCTTCAGGGGCTATATTGAGGCCTACTATAGCCTGTGCTTGGATTGCTAAAGCTATTGCCAGGTGGTCGATCACTCTGCAGGAGGAATCGTCTACGCTGGACAAAGGTGACTTTGATTTGTTTTTGCGTAATATTTAGGATTCTGCAGGGTTCCTGGTGGATTCCATGAAGGACCTGGGTTCCATGGCTGCGGGAATCTCCTCCATGTCGGTCTTGGCTCGAAGAGGTCTCTGGCTGCGCAACTGGTCTGCGGACGCGGAATCCAGGAAGTGTGTGGAGGGCCTTACGTACAAAGGTCAGGCTCTATTTGGGGAGGCGCTGGATGCGTGGATTGCCACGGCTACCGCGGGTAAGTCTCCTTTTCTCCCCTCAGCTGCACCGGCTACGAAGAAGCCTTTTTCCTCTACCACGTCACAGTCCTTTCGGCCCGCAAGGCCTAGAAAAAATAAGCCTTCGAACACCTTCTTCAGAGGTGGTCGTGCCAAAGGAAAGAAACCCGCTCCCGCAGGTTCCCAGACTCAGAAGCCCGCTTCTGATACCCCTAAGTCCTCCGCATGACAGTGGACAGCTAGGCCTGGAGGAAGGTCAGGTGGGGGCGAGACTCCGGCAGTTCAGCCACGTCTGGGTGTCGTCGGGTCTGGACCCCTGGGTTCTGGATATAGTGTCCAGGGGGTACAGACTGGAGTTTCAAGAGCCCCCACCTCACCGTTTCTTCAAGTCAGGCTTACCAGCGCTGCTGGTGGACAGGACAATTCTTCTGGAAGTCATCAGGGAATTGGTGCTGTCAGGGAATCTCTGAGAGCTGTCATTTCAGGGCTGTCGGAGGGGGAGTTCCTGGTGTCCCTAGACATCAAGGATGCTTACCTCCACATTCCCATTTGGGCGCCGCATCAAGCTTATCTCAGGTTTGCGCTGATGGACGATCACTATCAGTTCCAGGCGCTGCCGTTTGGCCTCTCAACAGCACCGATGATCTTCACCAAGGTGATGGCGGAGATGATTCAAACAATGGTCCGGGATGTCCTACGGCCTACCCGGGTATCGGTTCATCAATGCATAGCCTTCTGGGGAAGATGGTTGCCGCCTACGAGGCTCTGCAGTATGGCAGGTTTCATGCTCGACCTTTTCAACTGGACCTCTTGGACCAGTGGTCGGGCTCTCACCTACACATGCACAAGAGGATACGCCTGTCTCCAGAAGCCAGGATTTCACTCCTCTGGTGGCTGCAACTTCCACACCTTCTGGAAGGGCGAAGGTTTGGAATTCAAGACTGGATCCTTCTAACCACAGATGCAAGTCTAAGGACCTTTCAAGGACGATGGTCAGATCAAGAGTCACTTCTCCCAATAAACATCCTGGAACTCAGGGCTGTTTACAACGCCCTTCTGCAAGCAGCACACCTACAGGATCGGGCTGTTCAGGTGCAGTCAGACAACGTGACCACAGTGGCCTACATAAACTGACAAGGCAGAAAGAAGAGCAGAGCTGCCATGGCAGAGGTGTCAAAAATCCTCATCTGGGCAGAAAGGCACGCGGTGGCGATGTCGGCGATCTTCATTCCGGGCGTAGACATCTGGGAAGCAGACTTCCTCAGCAGACACGATCTCCATCCAGGGGAGTGGGGCCTCCATCCGGAGGTGTTCGAGGAGGTAGCTGGTTGGTGGGGGGTTCCTCACATGGACATGATGGCCTCCCGCCTCAACAAGAAGCTACGGAGGTACTGTTCCAGGTCAAGAGACCCACAGGCAGTGGCGGTGGACGCACTGGTAACACCTTGGGAGTTCAAGTCAGTGTATGTGTTCCCTCCATTTCCTCTGATACCAAAGGTTCTTCAACTCGTGAGAAGAACAAGGGTTCTGACAATCCTCATTGCTCCGAACTGGCCAAGGAGGGCTTGGTACTCAGATCTGCTGGATCTTCTGCTGGAAGATCCACGGCCTTTGCCTCTTCAGGAGGAAGATCTGCTTCTGCAGGGGCCGTTCGCTTATCAAGACTTACCGCGGCTTCGTTTGAAGGCATAGTGGTTGAACGCCAGATCTTAGCTCGGGAGGGTATCCCGAGTGAGGTCATTCCTACCCTCATACAGGCCAGGAAGGGGGGTAACATCTAAGCATTACCATCGCATTTGGAAAAAATATGTTTCTTGGTGTGAGGCCAAGAAGTTTCCGGCAGTGGAGTTTCAATTTGGCCGTTTTCTCCTTTTCCTGCAAGAAGGGGTGGATATGGGACTGAGATTGGGCTCCATCAAGGTCCAGATCTCTGCTTTGTCCATCTTCTTCCAAAAACAATTGGCTGTTCTTCCTGAGGTTCAGACCTTTTTGAAAGGGGTTCTGCACATCCAGCCTCCCTTTGTGGCCTACGGCTCCATGGGATCTTGATGTGGTGTTGCAGTTCCTGTAATCTGCTTGGTTTGAGCCTCTACAGGAGGCTGATCTCAAGTTTCTCACGTGGAAGGCGGTCATCTTGTTGGCCTTGGCTTCTGCACGACGCGTGTCGGAATTGGGGGCTTTATCTTGTAAAAGCCCCTATCTGATCTTCCATGAAGACAGGGCGGAACTTAGGACTCGTCCACAGTTCCTACCTAAGGTTGCATCGGCTTTCCACATCAACCAACCTAATGTGGTGCCAGTGGCTACTGACTCCTCAATTACTTCAAAGGCCTTGGATGTAGTGAGGACTTTGAAGATTTACGTGAAGAAGATGGCTCGTCATAGAAAAAGTGACTCTGTTTGTCCTCTATGATCCAAAGAAAATTGGATGTCCTGCTTCTAAGCAGTCGATTTCACGCTGGATCAGGTTCACTATTTAGCATGCTTATTCCACGGCAGGATTGCCGTGTCCGAAATCCGTAAAGGCTCACTCTACTCGTAAAGTGGGATCTTCCTGGGCAGCTGCCCGGGGGGTTTCGGCGATACAACTCTGCCGAGCGGCTACTTGGTCTGGGTCGAACACGTTTGCCAAGTTTTACAAGTTCGATACTTTGGCCTCTGATGACCTCCAGTTTGGTCAAGCAGTGTTGCAGGAGCCTCCGCGCTCTCCCTCCTGTACTGGGAGCTTTGGTACATCCCCATGGTACTAATATGGACCCCAGCATCCTCTAGGACATAAGAGAAAATAGGATTTTAATTACCTGAAACGGTAAATCCTTTTCTCGTAGTCCATAGAGGATGCTGGGCGCCCGCCCAGCGCTTCGTTTTCCTGCATTGGTTATGGTTCAGTGTTACCTGGATCCTAGGTAAGTTCTGCGTTATTTACTGTTTCAGCTGTTGCTGAGTTGTTCCGGCATGTTGGCCGGATTTTCATGTTTGTGTGAGCTGGTATGAATCTCGCCACTATCTGTGTAATTCCTTCTCTCGAAGTATGTCGTCTCCTCGGGCACAGTTTCTAGACTGAGTCTGGTAGGAGGGGCATAGAGGGAGGAGCCAGCCCACACTATTAAACTCTTAAAGTGCCAATGGCTCCTGGTGGACCCGTCTATACCCCATGGTACTAATATGGACCCCAGCATCCTCTACAAACTACGAGAAAAGGATTTACCGTTTCAGGTAATTAAAATCTTATTTTTTCCTTGTCACCGGACAGGATTATCGAGTATTGTGGCTATTGTTGGATAGGAGCCCCTGTGCCTTCTCCTCCCGTGTATTGTCCCTCATTCCGAGTTGATTGCATGCTGCAAGTTTTTGCTGCTCGTGTGATCAACTTGACGCTGCCTATGGGGGAGTGTATTTTAGCATAGCAGGGCTGCGATCGCTTGTGCAGCCCTGCTATGCTAAAAAAGTTTCCTGCAAAACAAGACCAGGGTCAGACTTACTTACCCTGTGCGACGGATCCAGCGACGAAGGTCCCGGGATTGACGTCAGACATCCGCCTTCCAAACGCCTGTACACGCCTGCATTTGGATCTCCACGCCCGGATAACAGTGAGTATCCATCCCGGAACGCCTCCCCGCTGTTAACTTCTTGTGATCGCGCTAGCGATCACTTTCTTCTCTCTTCTGGTTGTTGCCCGGCTGTCGCTGGGCAACGACAGTTCCGACCCATTCGCACCACAGCGAAGAACCGCTGCGTGCGAACGGGTCGGAATGACCCCCATAGTGACGTGTTCGGCGGGATGACTGGGATGCCATTGAGCATGCGGAACTCCATTTGTGCATGCGGGCAGTACTTAGCTCTCATGGTGTAGTATTTTCACAAATGTATCAATGCACCACACACCACCAGGAAAATGACTCAGATGGGCAATGACTGCGACCCTCACATCCGATGGTCAAAGACGCAGCACTCAGATCTGCGATGCCGACAGAAGGTGCCTTTTTATGGCATTAACATACCTCCAAAGACACAGCAGCGATGCAGATAGCGCCCACCCCTGCTCCGGGCTCCATACCTGTAATGCGATACCATTGTGTACTGCCAGTCCTCACATTTTGTGAATGCACGCTGAAACCACGCCAGACTGCCCTGACATGCGGCAGGATGTAATGGAGTCCAAGATCACCGGAGATGCGGGAGTCCGGCCCATCTCAGACGTTTTTTTTAAAGGAGCAATCACTTACGGGGCATGGTTTTGCCTCGTAAGTGGTTGCCCCTTTAAAAAAAAATGTCAACGATTGGCTGGACCCCATTACATCCCGCCGTTGGAGTTGTACAGTGCTTTTCCTTTGGCAAACGTTCTGCGCTGAGTACACCGCATATTGTACACAAGCATATACAGTCCTTGATTTGTTGTAATGGGTTGGGTACGGGATCCCAGCGGTCAAAATACCGTCGCCGGAATCCTGACCGTCAGAATGCCGGCAGGGGGGGCGAGCGGAACAAAACCCCTTGTGGGCTCGCCACAGGTTCTATTCCCATCCCATGGGTGTCGTGGACACACAGGAGTGGGAATAGCTGTGGCGGCGCTGCCGGCATTCTGGACGTCACGATTCCAGCTACATCACGTTGTAATGTTGGGTAAAGCTACACACTTCTCACAGCTGATGTACCAGTGTGTGGGAATGGAAGCCAGTTTCAGATGGACCACTTGCACCGAGCATAGGGCTGGGTGGTTTTGCCTTTTAAAATATTGGCGCTTTAAAAAAAAACCTGGGCAGACTCTCTGGAATCACGCAGACGCCTAAATCTCACAGGGTATTACATTACCCCCTAAATCTTGTTAGTGTACGATGCGCTCTGTGTCTGTCTCCTTCTACATAGAAGTCTATGGGCGCATCCTCTAGTGTTAAACCCCTTGTGTCCAGTGTCACTCGGAGGCGGAGCTATGTGATGTATTCCCCAGGTACTCCATTTTAGAGAGAGAGACAGTCCTTGGAGTGAGTGCAAGCGTGCAGAGCTGAGACCGGGAGCGGATCTCAGCTACAGAGGCTTACAGCGTCCGGAGCGGACGCTGAGCCGGTCGCCGCACCTTCTCTACAGCGGGAGTCAGACTGCACGGCTGTGCAGTCCTCCGTCCCTCCCCACCGGAGACAACTCCTGATAAATACCGCTACCACTGCTGTTACCTTGTATGATATAAGGGGCCCAATTATGTATATCAGTATTACATCTGAGTCACCGGAGTTCACTGAATAAACCTGCATTACTGTTTAAGTCATTAAGTGTGTGGACTGACGTCACTGCACCAGCCAATCCAATACACTCTGCCAACAACTCTCCCCCGCTAGGGGGATTGTTCCAGATTACAACAGATTTTCCTTCAAGATTTGTCTATATTTTCTACCATCAAATTAGAAAAGTTTTCCAGCGAATTCCATTGGCGAAGCCGAGAATCATCACAGTGGTATTATGTCCTTGTCACCCTGCTTCAGTGCAGTGATAGAGCTCTTGGCATAATGCGCAGTGCCAATCATATTGCCTAGTAGGGAGGCCAATCCCGGGCCGTTTTTTCAATCCCGGGATTCGGGATTGAAAAATGGTCAATCCCGGCATCCCGGGATTGCAGTAGGGATCAGAAAAAGTTGTAGGGAGCAGCGCTGGAGGGAGGGTGTAGGTACCGGTGCAGGAGGTAGGGAGAGTGTAGGTAGCGGTGCGGGAGGTAGGGAGGGTGTTGGTAGTAATGCGGGAGGTGGGGAGTGTGTAGGTAGCAGTGCGGGAGGTAGGGAGGGTGTAGGTAGCGGTGCGGGAGGTAGGGAGTGTGTAGGTAGCGGTCCGGGAGGTAGGGAGGGTGTAGGTAGCAGTGCGGGAGGTAGGGAGGGTGTAGGTAGCGGTGCGGGAGGTAGGGAGGGTGTAGGTAGCAGTGCGGGAGGTAGGGAGGATGTAGGTAGCGGTGCGGGAGGTAGGGAGGGTGTAGGTAGCGGTGCGGGAGGTAGGGAGAGTGTAGGTAGCGGTGCGGGAGGTAGGGAGGGTGTAGGTAGCGGTGCGGGACTCAGGAGGGAGGGTATAGGTCGCGGCAGGGAGGGTTGGTAGTGGCACGGGAGGGAGGAAGGCTGTAGGGAGCACCACTGCACGGAGGGAGAGAGGGTGGGTGTAAGTAATAGTACTTACTATTAGGTGGGCGGCAACCATGAACACACTGAACGCGGCGGCATTTCAAATGAAGTGCCGGCCATCAGCCAACCAGAGCTGGCGGACCGGCAGCCAATCAGGGAAGCGGCCGCAGCAGTCGCTCCTGATTGGCTGCCGCTGCAGCGTCCCTGATTGGCTGCCGGTCCGCCAGCTCTCATTGGCTGGCGGCTGGCGCTACATTTGAAGTGCCGCCGCATTCAACTTGTTCATGGCTGCCGCCCGCCTAATATTAGTAAGTAGTATTACTTACACCCACCCTCCCGCCGCCGCGCATGCGCAGTATAATCCGGTGAATCCCGGCATTTTTGGGCCCAAATCCCGGGATCCCGCCGATCCCGATCCCGGGATTGGCCTCCCTACTGCCTAGTATTGAGGACAGAATGTTAAATCTTTCTCTCCGTAGACCATGGTTTTCAGTGGCGTAGCAAAGGCAGGGCCAGCAGGCTGCGTGCCCTGGGCGCCATGGCAGAACCAGCAGAGGGGGCACCGCTGAGCACTGCCTGCCCCGCCAGCTACCATTGCGCTGCATGATCTGCCACCTACCCACCATTGCGGCGGTGGCTTCTCGTGCCTCTCCTCACTGTTGCCTCCCGCCTCATGCCTCTCCTCACTGTTGCCTCCCGTCTCCCGCCTCATGCCTCTCCTTGCTGTTGCCTCCCGTCTCCCGCCTCATGCCTCTCCTCACTGTTGCCTCCCGTCTCCCGCCTCATGTCTGTCCTCACTGTTGCCTCATGCCTGTCTTCACTGTTGGCTCCCAGAAGGTGAGAGAGGGGAGCGGAGAAGAGACTGTGGAGGAAGGGGGGGTGGAAGAGACACGGAGAGACATTGAAGGGGGACGACGACAACACTGCACTGAGACAAAGATCATAGATTGAAGAGGGGGGGACACTGCACTGAGACATAGATTGAAGGGGGGAGATGCTGCACTGAGACATAGATTGAAGGGGGAGGGCACTGCACTGAGACATAGATTGATGGGGGGAGACACTGCACTGAGACACAGATTGAAGGGGGGAGACACTGCACTGAGACATAGATTGAAGGGGGGAGACACTGCACTGAGACATAGATTGAAGGGGGAGAGATACTGCACTGAGACATACACTGAAGGGGGGGAGACACTGCACTGAGACATAGATTGAAGGGGGGAGACACTGCACTGAGACATAGATTGAAGGGGGAGAGACACTGCACTGAGACATACACTGAAGGGGGGAGACACTGCACTAGACATGGATTGAAGGGGGGAGACACTGCACTGAGACATAGATTGAAGGGGGAGAGACACTGCACTGAGACATACACTGAAGGGGGGAGACACTGCACTGAGACATAGATTGAAGGGGGGAGACACTGCACTGAGACATAGATTGAAGGGGGAGAGACACTGCACTGAGACATACACTGAAGGGAGGAGACACTGCACTGAGACATACACTGAAGGGGGGAGACACTGCACTGAGACATAGATTGAAGGGGGAGAGACACTGCACTGAGACATACACTGAAGGGGGGAGACACTGCACTGAGACATAGATTGAAGGGGGGTAGACACTGCACTGAGACATAGATAGAAGGGGGAGAGACACTGCACTGAGACATACACTGAAGGGGGGGAGACACTGCACTAGACATAGATTGAAGGGGGGAGACACTGCACTGAGACATAGATTGAAGGGGGAGAGACACTGCACTGAGACATACACTGAAGGGGGGAGACACTGCACTAGACATAGATTGGAGGGGGAGGAGACACTGTAATAGACATAGATTGAAGGGGGAGAGACACTGCACTAAAACAGATTGAAGGGGGGGGGACACTGCAGTAGACATAGATTGAAGGGGGGGAGATACTGCACTAAGACATAGATTGAAGGGAGGGGGAGACACTGCACTCTGACATAGATTGAAGGGAGGGGGAGACACTGCACTCTGACATAGATTGAAGGGGGGAGACTGCACTGAGACATAGATTGAAGGGGGGAGACGCTGCACTGAGACATGGATTGAAGAGGGGAGACACTGCACTGAGACATAGATTGATAGGCAGGGCACTGCGACATAGATTGAAGGGGGGAGACACTGCACTGACATAGATTGAAGGGGGGAGATGCTGCACTGAGACATAGATTGACGGGGGAGACGCTGCCCTGAGACATAGATTGAAGAGGGGAGACACTGCACTGAGACATAGATTGAAGGGGGGGAGACACTGCACTGAGACATATATTGATGGGGGGCGCACCCTGTACTGAGACACAGATTGAAGGGGTTGCGGGGGGAGACCCTGCACTGAGACATAGATTAAAGGGGGGAAACACTGCACTGAGACATAGATTGAAGGGGGGGAAGACACTGCACTGAAACATAGATTGAAGGGGGGACACTGCACTGAGGCATAGATTGAAGGGGGGAGACACTGCACTGAGAGATAGATTGAAGGGGGAGAGATACTGCACTGAGACATATACTGAAGGGGGGGAGACACTGCACTGAGACATAGATTGAAGGGGGGGAGACACTGCACTGAGACATAGATTGAAGGGGGAAAGACACTGCACTGAGACATACACTGAAGGGGGGAGACACTGCACTAGACATAGATTGAAGGGGGGAGACACTGCACTGAGACATAGATTGAAGGGGGAGAGACACTGCACTGAGGTATACACTGAAGGGGGGGAGACACTGCACTGAGACATAGATTGCAGGGGGGAGACACTGCACTGAGACATAGATTGAAGGGGGAGAGACACTGCACTGAGACATAGACTGAAGGGGGGAGACACTGCACTGAGACATAGATTGAAGGGGGAGAGACACTGCACTGAGGTATACACTGAAGGGGGGGAGACACTGCACTGAGACATAGATTAAAGGGGGGAGACACTGCACTGAGACATAGATTGAAGGGGGAGAGATACTGCACTGAGACATATACTGAAGGGGGGGAGACACTGCACTGAGACATAGATTGAAGGGGGGGAGACACTGCACTGAGACATAGATTGAAGGGGGAGAGACACTGCACTGAGACATACACTGAAGGGGGGAGACACTGCACTAGACATAGATTGAAGGGGGGAGACACTGCACTGAGACATAGATTGAAGGGGGAGAGACACTGCACTGAGGTATACACTGAAGGGGGGGGGACACTGCACTGAGACATAGATTGAAGGGGGGAGACACTGCACTGAGACATAGATTGAAGGGGGAGAGACACTGCACTGAGACATAGACTGAAGGGGGGAGACACTGCACTGAGACATAGATTGAAGGGGGAGAGACACTGCACTGAGGTATACACTGAAGGGGGGGAGACACTGCACTGAGACATAGATTGAAGGGGGGAGACACTGCACTGAGACATAGATTGAAGGGGGAGAGACACTGCACTGAGACATAGACTGAAGGGGGGAGACACTGCACTAGACATAGATTGAAGGGGGGAGACACTGCACTGAGACATAGATTGAAGGGGGAGAGACACTGCACTGAGACATACACTGAAGGGGGGGAGACACTGCACTGAGACATAGATTGAAGGGGAGAGACACTGCACTGAGACATAGATTGAAGGGGGAGAGACACTGCACTGAGACATACACTGAAGGGTGGAGACACTGCACTGAGACATAGATTGAAGGGGGGTAGACACTGCACTGAGACATAGATAGAAGGGGGAGAGACACTGCACTGAGACATACACTGAAGGGTGGAGACACTGCACTAGACATAGATTGAAGGGGGGAGACACTGCACTGAGACATAGATTGAAGGGGGACAGGCACTGCACTGAGACATACACTGAAGGGGGGGAGACACTGCACTAGACATAGATTGAAGGGGGAGGAGACACTGTAATAGACATAGATTGAAGGGGGTAGACACTGCACTAGACATAGATTGAAGGGGGGGGAGACACTGCAGTAGACATAGATTGAAGGGGGGGAGACACTGCACTAAGACATAGATTGAAGGGAGGGGGAGACACTGCACTCTGACATAGATTGAAGGGGGGGAGACACTACACTATGACATAGATTGAAGGGGGGAGACACTGCACTGAGACATAAATTGAAGGGGGGAGACGCTGCACTGAGACATAGATAGAAGAGGGGAGACACTGCACTGAGACATAGATTGATGGGCAAGGCACTGCGACATAGATTGAAGGGGGGAGACACTGCACTGAAACATAGATTGAAGGGGGGAGATGCTGCACTGAAACATAGATTGACGGGGGGAGACGCTGCCCTGAGACATATATTGAAGAGGGGAGACACTGCACTGAGACATAGATTGAAGGGGGGGGCACACTGCACTGAGACACAGATTGAAGGGGGGGAGACACTACACTGAGACATAGATTGATGGGGGGGGGAGAGCACCCTGTACTGAGACACAGATTGAAGGGGGTGGGGGGGAGACCCTGCACTGAGACATAGATTAAAGGGGGGAAACACTGCACTGAGACATAGATTGAAGGGGGGAAGACACTGCACTAGACAAAGATTGAAGGGGGGGCACTGCACTGAGACACAGATTGAAGGGGGGGACACTGCACTGAGACATAGATTGATGGGGGGAGACCCTGCACTGTGACACAGATTGAAGGGGGACACACACTACACTGAGACATAGACTGAAGCGGGGAGACAGAACGAATGCAGGGGAAAGAGATGGAAACATAGAATGAAGAGGGGGGGGGGCACAGAGAGACATAGAATGAAGGGGGGGATGAGACATAGATTGAAGGTGGGGAGACATAGAATGAAGGGGGGGAGACACAGAGAGACATAGAATGAAGGGGGGATGAGACATAGAATGAAGGGGGGGGGGAGACACAGAGACATAGGATGAAGGGCTGGAAATTATAGTGTGGCTAAGAGACGACACGGGGGGGGGTGATGCAGGTGGGAGAGTATGGTGTGGCTGAGAGATGCAAGGGTCAGGAAGTGACACGGGGAGGCACAAGTCTGGTTGATCCACTATTGTATGATAATGACCTTGTTGTTGTTTCTACACAAACAGGCATCTTCAGTGGTTCCACGTGAGAAACCATCATATAGGTAAGGCGCATATGGAATTGAAAGGAATGTTCCCAGACTGATGAGAGATGGGTGGCGTGTCATGTTAGCATGGCCCATTTCAAGTAGCCACGCCTCTTCCAGAGTATGGCCACACCCACTTTTTAGCATGCACGTGTTTTGTACTGTGTATTTCTGGGGGGCGCGCCAATCTTCATTTTGCCCTGGACACCGAAAACCCTAGTTATGCCTCTGATGGTATTTTCCTCCAGTGGATATAAGGGTCTCCCACGTACTGACCTGCAAACTCTGGGCTAGAGTTCATGTGCGTCTTATATTTCTCTGACGTCCTAGTGGATGCTGGGAACTCCGTAAGGACCATGGGGAATAGCGGCTCCGCAGGAGACTGGGCACAAAAGTAAAGCTTTAGGACTACCTGGTGTGCACTGGCTCCTCCCCCTATGACCCTCCTCCAAGCCTCAGTTAGATTTTTGTGCCCGGCCGAGAAGGGTGCATTCTAGGAGGCTCTCCTGAGTTTCTTAGTAAAAGTTTAGTTTTAGGTTTTTTATTTTCAGTGAGACCTGCTGGCAACAGGCTCACTGCATCGAGGGACTAAGGGGAGAAGAAGCGAACCTGCCTGCTTGCAGCCAGCTTGGGCTTCTTGGCTACTGGACACCATTAGCTCCAGAGGGACCGAACACAGGCCCAGCCTCGGAGTCCGGTCCCAGAGCCGCGCCGCCGGCCCCCTTACAGAGCCAGAAGCAAGAAGAGGTCCGGAAAATCGGCGGCAGAAGACATCAGTCTTCACCAAGGTAGCGCACAGCACTGCAGCTGTGCGCCATTGCTCCTCAGGCACACTTCACACTCCGGTCACTGAGGGTGCAGGGCGCTGGGGGGGGGGGCGTCCTGAGCAGCAATAGAAACACCTTGGCTGGCGAAAATACATCACATATAACCCCCAGGGCTATATGGATGTATTTTAACCCCTGCCAGAATACAGCAAAAAGCGGGAGAAAAGTCCGCCGAGAAGGGGGCGGAGCCTATCTCCTCAGCACACGGGCGCCATTTTCCCTCACAGCTTCGCTGGAAGGACGTCTCCCTGACTCTTCCCTGCAGTCCTGCACTACAGAAAAGGGTAAAAGGCGCAGTATAAATAAAACAGCAGCTATAAGGGGAAAAACACTTCTATAAGGTTATCCCTGTATATATATAGCGCTCTGGTGTGTGCTGGCATACTCTCCCTCTGTCTCCCCAAAGGGCTAGTGGGGTCCTGTCCTCTATCAGAGCATTCCCTGTGTGTGTGCTGTATGTCGGTACGATTGTGCCGACATGTATGAGGAGGAAAATGGTGTGGAGGCGGAGCAATTGCCTGTAATGGAGATGTCACCCCCTAGGGAGTCGACACCTGAGTGGCTGAGCTTATGGAAGGAATTACGTGACAGTGTCAGCTCTTTACAAAAGACGGTTGATGACATGAGACAGCCGGCTACTCAGCTCGTGCCTGTCTAGGCGTCTCAAAAGCCATCAGGGGCTCTAAAACGCCCGTTACCTCAGATGGCAGATACAGACGCCGACACGGATACTGACTCCAGTGTCGACGATGAAGAGACGAATGTGACTTCCAGTAGGGCCACACGTTACATGATTGATGCTATGAAAAATGTTTTACATATTTCTGATAATACAAGTACCACTAAAAAGGGTATTATGTTTGGTGAGAAAAAACTGCCTGTAGTTTTTCCTGCATCTGAGGAATTAAATGAAGTGTGTGATGAAGCGTGGGTTTCCCCCGATAAAAAACTGATAATTCCTAAAAGGTTATTAGCATCATACCCCTTCCCGCCAGAGGATAGGGCACGTTGGGAAACACCCCCTAAGGTGGATAAAGCGCTCACACGTTTGTCAAAACAGGTGGCACTACCGTCTCCTGATAGGGCCGCTCTTAAGGAACCTGCTGACAGAAAGCAGGAGAATATCCTAAAATGTATATACACTCACACGGGTGTTATACTGCGACCAGCAATCGCCTCAGCCTGGATGTGCAGTGCTGGGGTGGCTTGGTCGGATTCCCTGACTGACAATATTGATACCCTAGATAGGGACAGTATATTACTGACTATAGAGCATTTGAAAGATGCATTTCTATATATGCGTGATGCACAGAGGGATATTTGCCGACTGGCATCAAGAGTAAGTGCGCTGTCCATTTCTGCCAGAAGAGGGTTATGGACGAGGCAGTGGTCAGGTGATGCTGATTCCAAAAGGCATATGGAAGTATTGCCTTACAAAGGGGAGGCGTTATTTGGGGTAGGTCTATCAGACCTGGTAGCCACGGCAACTGCTGGGAAATCCACATTTTTACCCCAGGTAGCCTCTCAACATAAGAAGACGCCGTATTATCAGGCGCAGTCCTTTCGGCCCCATAAGGGCAAGCGGGCAAAAGGCTCCTCATTTCTGCCCCGTGGCAGAGGGAGAGGAAAAAGGCTGCAGCAAACAGCCAGTTCCCAGGAACAGAAGCCCTCTCCCGTTTTCTGCCAAGTCCTCAGCATGACGCTGGGGCTTTACAAGCGGACTCAGGCACTCCCCTAAAGTCTGCTTTACCGACGTCTCCCTCCGACAGGGAGGCGGTATTGGAAGCCATTCACAAGCTTTATTCGCAGCAGGTGATAATCAAGATACCCCTCCTGCAACAGGGACAGGGGTATTATTCCACGCTGTTTGTGGTACCGAAGCCGGACGGCTCGGTGAGACCTATTTTAAATCTGAAATCCTTGAATACATACACAGGTTCAAATTCAAGATGGAGTCACTCAGAGCGGTGATTGCGAACTTGGAAGAAGGGGATTATATGGTGTCTTTGGACATCAAGGAGGCTTACCTCCATGTCCCAATTTACCCTTCTCACCAAGGATACCTCAGGTTTGTGGTACAGAACTGTCACTATCAGTTTCAGACGCTGCCGTTTGGTTTGTCCACGGCACCCCGGGTCTTTACCAAGGTAATGGCCGAAATGATGATACTCCTTCGAAGGAAGGGAGTTTTAGTTATCCCGTACTTGGATGATCTCCTGATAAGGGCAAGATCCAGGGAACAATTGGTAGTCGGGGTAGCACTATCTCAAGTAGTGTTGCGGCAGCACGGTTGGATTCTCAATATTCCAAAATCGCAGCTGATCCCGACGACACGTCTTCTATTCCTAGGGATGATCCTGGACACAGTCCAGAAAAAGGTGTTTCTCCCGGAGGAGAAAGCCAGGGAGTTATCCGAACTAGTCAGAAACCTCCTAAAACCAGGCCAAGTGTCAGTGCATCAATGCACAAGGGTCCTGGGAAAAATGGTGGCTTCCTACGAAGCAATCCCTTTCGGCAGATTCCACGCAAGAACTTTCCAGTGGGACCTGCTGGACAAATGGTCCGGATCGCATCTTCAGATGCATCAGCGGATAACCCTGTCACCAAAGACAAGGGTGTCTCTCCTGTGGTGGTTGCAGAGTGCTCATCTTCTAGAGGGCCGCAGATTCGGCATTCAGGACTGGGTCCTGGTGACCACGGATGCCAGCCTGCGAGGCTGGGGAGCAGTCACACAGGGAAGAAATTTCCAGGGCTTGTGGTCAAGGCTGGAGACATCACTTCACATAAATATCCTGGAGCTGAGGGCCATTTACAATGCCCTAAGCCAAGCAAGACCTCTGCTTCAAGGTCAGCCGGTGCTGATCCAGTCGGACAACATCACGGCAGTCGCCCACGTGAACAGACAGGGCGGCACAAGAAGCAGGAGGGCAATGGCAGAAGCTGCAAGGATTCTTCGCTGGGCGGAAAATCATGTGATAGCACTGTCAGCAGTGTTCATTCCGGGAGTGGACAACTGGGAAGCAGACTTCCTCAGCAGGCACGACCTCCACCCGGGAGAGTGGGGACTTCACCCAGAAGTCTTCCACATGATTGTAAACCGTTGGAAATAACCAAAGGTGGACATGATGGCGTCCCGCCTCAACAAAAAATTGGACAGGTATTGCGCCAGGTCAAGGGACCCTCAGGCAATAGCTGTGGACGCTCTGGTAACACCATGGGTGTACCAGTCAGTGTATGTGTTTCCCTCCTCTGCCTCTCATACCCGAGGTACTGAGAATTATAAGACGGAGAGGAGTAAGAACTATACTCGTGGCTCCGGATTGGCCAAGAAGGACTTGGTACCCGGAACTTCAAGAGATGCTCACAGAGGACCCGTGGCCTCTACCTCTAAGAAGGGACCTGCTCCAGCAAGGTCCCTGTCTGTTCCAAGACTTACCGCGGCTGCGTTTGACGGCATGGCGGTTGAACGCCGGATCCTGAAGGAAAAAGGCATTCCGGAAGAAGTCATTCCTACCCTGATCAAAGCCAGGAAGGATGTGACCGCAAAGCATTATCACCGCATTTGGCGGAAATATGTTGCGTGGTGCGAGGCCAGGAAGGCCCCAACGGAGGAATTTCAACTGGGTCGATTCCTGCATTTCCTGCAAACAGGAGTGTCTATGGGCCTAAAAATTAGGATCCATTAAGGTTCAGATTTCGGCCCTGTCGATTTTCTTCCAGAAAGAACTGGCTTCAGTTCCTGAAGTTCAGACATTGTCAAGGGGGTGCTGCATATACAGCCTCCTTTTGTGCCTCCAGTGGCACCTTGGGATCTCAATGTAGTTTTGGGGTTCCTAAAATCACATTGGTTTGAACCGCTTAAATCTGTGGATTTGAAATATCTCACATGGAAAGTGGTCATGCTGTTGGCCCTGGCTTCGGCCAGGCGCGTGTCAGAATTGGCGGCTTTATCTTATAAAAGCCCTTACCTGATTTTTCATACGGACAGGGCAGAATTGAGGACTCGTCCACAATTTCTCCCTAAGGTGGTTTCAGCGTTTCACCTGAACCAGCCTATTGTGGTACCTGCGGCTACTAGGGACTTGGAGGACTCCAAGTTGCTGGACGTTGTCAGGGCCCTGAAAATATATGTTTCCAGGATGGCTGGAGTCAGAAAATCTGACTCCCTGTTTATCCTGTATGTACCCAACAAGCTGGGTGCTCCTGCTTCTAAGCAGACTATTGCTCGTTGGATTTGTAGTACAATTCAGCTTGCACATTCTGTGGCAGTCCTGCCACAGCCAAAATCTGTAAAAGCCCATTCCACAAGGAAGGTGGGCTCATCGTGGGCGGCTGCCCGAGGGGTCTCGGCTTTACAACTTTGCCGAGCAGCTACTTGGTCAGGGGCAAACACGTTTGCTAAATTCTACAAATTTGATACCCTGGCTGAGGAGGACCTGGAGTTCTCTCATTCGGTGCTGCAGAGTCATCCGCACTCTCCCGCCCGTTTGGGAGCTTTGGTATAATCCCCATGGTCCTTACGGAGTTCCCAGCATCCACTAGGACGTCAGAGAAAATAAGAATTTACTTACCGATAATTCTATTTCTCGTAGTCCGTAGTGGATGCTGGGCGCCCATCCCAAGTGCGGATTGTCTGCAATACTTGTACATAGTTATTGTTAACTAAATCGGGTTATTGTTGTTGTGAGCCATCTTTCCAGAGGCTCCTCTGTTATCATGCTGTTAACTGGGTTCAGATCACAAGTTGTACGGTGTGATTGGTGTGGCTGGTATGAGTCTTACCCGGGATTCAAAATCCTTCCTTATTGTGTACGCTCGTCCGGGCACAGTATCCTAACTGAGGCTTGGAGGAGGGTCATAGGGGGAGGAGCCAGTGCACACCAGGTAGTCCTAAAGCTTTACTTTTGTGCCCAGTCTCCTGCGGAGCCGCTATTCCCCATGGTCCTTACGGAGTTCCCAGCATCCACTACGGACTACGAGAAATAGAATTATCGGTAAGTAAATTCTTATTTTTACCAGTGGCTTATAAAGTGCAGGCTGTGAAATCTCCAAACTGCTATTCTTCTATAGACAGTTTGTCCCACCTCTGCCATGGAAAACCATAACTCAAAGCTACCACTGGCATTTTTGGTCACCCCTAAGCAGAAGTGTCACTATGCCCCTTGACACCCGCGGTGCAGTGGGAACAAAAGGGGGCATGTTTTAGCGGGGCACGGGCATGGCTTCAAAGGATGGGGGCATGGTCTGGCTGGACGGGGGTGTGGCTTACCGTCCCAACCCCCGTTTTCATCATTCCGAGGGGTCTGGGAGGAGCGGCTGCCCCCAGGGAGTGCTCCTGCTGCAGTGTCGGCTCCTACACAGGGACAGGAGCCAGGTTGCTGCACTGTAGGGAAGCCAATCCCGGGCCATTTTTTCAATCCCGGGTATCGGGATTGGAAAAATGGCAAATCCCGGGATACCCAGGATTGACTTTTAATTATGTGTCCACCCCCTCGCCCCGCCCCACCCGCACATATAACTAACCGGATACCGCAGGCGGGAGGGTGGATGGCAGACTTCACAGCCTCTCTCTCTCCCTCAGCGGTGGCACAGCGTGACTTCCAATCCCGGGAATGAATCCCAGCCTTTTTTGGCCCTAAATCCCGGGATCCCGCCGATCCTGAACCCGGGATTGGCCACTGTAAAAGTCGATTTACTTTCAAGGAAATAGCAATACCTAAACACACTGTGGTTCGGGCCGCTGCGGCCGCTAGGAGTACACAGTAACCACTACGATGTGTACGCACGTTTCTGTAAACACGCCGGCACGCAGTGCGCACAATGCAGTGACACGTGTCGCTGAATACACCTTGTTCACCAACCAAGAATGGAATGCGACACCAGTAGTTATATGTTATGTTGTGGTACAACGCCTCAACAATATTTACTGAAAAGAAATACAAGTAAAGATACAACAGTAATACAGGGAAAGAGCTACAACCAATAGTACATACGTTTGTTCGCCAGCACTCCCGGATCCGGTCCTCAGTCAGTCTTAGCAAGATGACCTTCAGAGAATAGAATGAGGCTGGCCAGGAGGACTCTTTTTTATACAATAGGTCCAAAGTACAATACAAAAGGGAATGTAAGCTCTTCTTCCATAGGTCAAGGGGCAGGTCATTTACAGTACATGAGGGGTCATAGGTTGGTTTGAATGAGTGGGCGATGCTTGGTCCAGGTGTGCTTGCAGGTTTCCACCACTGGGTTCCCACCGAATATCATGAGTACAATAATTACAGTATATCTATGCGCAGAAACATGCGATTAACTGCACATAACAACCGGAACATAGATCTCAAAATGCTGCACATCTGGTTACCAAACACTAAGGGGTATATTTACTAAAATTCGTATTTTTCCGAATGAGGTTAAAGTTCAATCACGAATGACATCGAAAGTGTAAAATTGTAACTTTTTGAATTTATTTCGACTAATTTACTAAGCCTTCGTATTCTGCTTTTTCGTATTTACCGATGTCGATGTCATTCGCATTTTTTTGCAGTGTTTTACGTGAGTGAATTGTAAAACACTGCCGACTTTAACACAATGAATCTCGGACGGATCTGTGAGTTCCGTGCTGGGCTTCATTGTGCACCTTTCGTAAAAAATAAAACTTTGTTAAAATCCAAAAAAAAATGCGTGGGGTCCCCCCTTCTAAGCAAAACCTAAGCAAAAGGGGTCCCCACTCCTCCAGGGTACCCCGGCCAGGGGTGACTAGTTGGGTATGTAATGCCAGGGCCGCAGGGACCAATATAAAAGTGTCCCCCGGCTATGGCATTATGTATCTGGCTAGTGGAGCCCGGTGCTGGATTCAGAAATACGGGGGACCCCTACGCTTTTTGTCCCCCGTATTTTTGGAACTAGGACCAGGCGCAGAGCCCGGTGCTGGTTGATTAAATATGGGGGAACCCCGGTCACTTTTTCCCCCATATTTTTTCAACCAGGACCGGCTCAAAGAGCCCGAGGCTGGTTTTGCTTAGGAGGGGGGACCCTACTCATTTTTTTTAAACAAATTTAACACTTTCCTACCCCTTCCCACTGATAAACATGCACGAATCTCATGGATCCGTGCATGCCTATCAGAACACGGTAAAAAAAAGCAGGTCTATTTTATTTTAGCACTTTTTCACGATTTGTATTTTTTCACGGCAGTGTTTGGCTATTGTCGGCAGTGTTTGTGAATTGCACTTTTTAGTAAATGACCGAGTTCTACCAAATTACAGGCGTATTTGACCGATGGTGTATTCATTCGTATTTTTTTTCTAGGACTTCCAAAAAAATACGAACGCCCTCATCACTGCCGTGATTTGAGTTTAGTAAATTCCTGAGATGACACTTTGAAGAAAAAACACCATCTCGGTCAAAATCGGGACCTTAGTAAATATACCCCTAAGTCCTAACCTGGTTCTGTCCCCTCACATCCTGTAAAGCTGGATATCTCCATTGTTCTACCCTTTGAGTAAATGTAACTTGCTGGCAATGTGTGTGGAGACTATGTGTAAATTGTGCACTATATGAATTTAATATTGAATATGTCTTTGTAGCGTTTCTGTGCGAATGCGTATGCTACCGTATATACTCATACCACGCGCCAATACGCAAGGCTCGTGAACCAGTGTACGTAGCGTACGTGTATGCGTACGCACGGCGAGAACGCGGCCGCACAGAGGCCACTCTGTGTGGTGTTTGCACGTGGTGGGTGGGTGTGTAATATTTTCGACTTTGACACCACCATACTGCCCTGTAATGTTACAGTACAGCACCCGGCTTTTCAGATGTGCAGCTCAGACCTGATCGGCTGCTGTGCGATGGCCATCTCAGCCTAGCAATCGCCTCTGCCTGACTGACAGGCAGAGGCGGTTGCTGGTCGGGAGGGGGCGGGCCGGCGGCACTGGGCCGTCGTTTTAGGGGCGCGGTCCAGGCAACGAAGGCATACCCTGACTGTGCGGGGGACGCGCAGCGGCGGCTGCGTGACATCACACACAGCGACCCACACAGCGACGGGTAGCTCCCTGCCAGCGTGCAGGAACTGCGCTGGTACGGAGCTACTCTTCAGGTACAAAAGCATCGCCGCCGTGCAATGCTTCTGTACCTGTGTTGGTGGGGAGGGCCAGACATGCAGTGCGCACTAGTCCTGTGCTTTGCGTCCCCCCGTATGTCTGAGTACCTGACACGGCTACGATCAGGCACAATGAACTCAAGCAATTTAATTATACACATGCAGAGTATTAATGGGGGTAATTCAGACCTGATTGCTAGGCTGCGTTTTCTCACAGCCTACGATCAGGTCCGAACTGCGCATGCGTATGCACCGCAATGCGCAGGCGGGACGGACCGCAGCAACGGGGATCGATGCATAGCGAGGGGATGGTGCGAAAAAGCAATCGCACGGGCAATCGCAAGGTGACCGACAGGAAGAGGGCATTTGTAGGTGGCAACTGACCGTTTTCAGGTAGTGTCTGGAAAAACGTAAGCGTGTCCAAGCGTTTGCAGGGCGGGTGTCTGATATCAATTCCGGCCCCGGACAGGCTGATGTGATCGCAGCGGCTGAGTAAGTCCTGGGCTGCGCAGAGACTGCACAAGATCAGTGTGTACCGCTCTGCTACACATGGGATCGCACACTTGCACAGCTACAATACACTCCCACTGTAGGCGGCGACTATCTGATCGCAGCAGTGCAAAAATTGCTGCCCAGGTCTGAATTACCCCAAAGTGTGCACACATCGTTTACACAATTAATTAATATTTACCATTTATTTTCAATTATAAAGAAAAATGCTTTTGGGGCGGAATGTGATGAAGTCTGCGTTCGTCCAACGTGTGAGAAGCGGGCCGAAGTCAGATTTTTTTTTTAAAGGGGCAATCATTTACAAAGTATGGTTATGCCTTGTAAATGATTGCCCCTTTAAAAAAAAAAAAACGTCCAAGTTCGGCCGGCATTCCGCACGTTGAGTGAACTCGGACTCCAGTACATCCCGCCCAGCGAATTTTTCTTTCTAAACGTGCAGTAATCCAAGCGTTCATCAGTGACGGCGAAGAAAAAGTTTCAATGTGGCTAAACTTGTTGTTTTTTCAAATAAACGGATCTAAGGGCATAGGGGGTCATTCAGACCCGTTCGCACGCATCGGTTTTTTGCTCCGGTACGAACGGGTGCGGAATGCGCATGCGCGGTGGCCGCTGTGTGCATGCGCGATGTTGCCCGGCAACAGGGGCCGCTGGGTTACGTCGCGGCTACCGACGGAAGCGGTGGCAGCGGCAACCGCTAAGAAGATTGACAGGAAGGAGGTGTGGATGGGCGGTTGGAGACCGTTTTCGGGGAGTGGTGAGTAAAACGCAGGCGTGTCCAGGACAACGGAGGGCGGAGGAGTGACGTCAAAGCCGGGCCCATCATCGCTGGATCCATCGCACAGGGTAAATATGTCCAGCCCTAGTCTACTTCTGCTTGATTTTTTTTTAGCATAGCAGGGCTGCACAGGTGATCGCAGTCCTGATAAGCTAAAATACACTCCCCCATAGGCGTGGACTATTGATCGCAGCAGCAGCTAAAAGTTGCTCACTGCGATCAACTTGGAATGACCACCTTAGAACCTAGGTATAGCATAAGCTGGCAAGCAGTCTGCCCATTGTGTCCCCCGCACATAATAATTGCCATCTGGTTGTTACACAAAGAGATGAGTTTACACAACTGAAGAGCGCCAGGAGCAATGTACAGTTTTGTCACAATGTCTAAGTGGTCAGTTTTAGCATAGCTGGGTCTGTTGGAAGGTGACCGCACTGAGAATTGACAGCGATTGTCTTAATTACCTAGTTTGCCAAAATGTGACCCAACTGATTCTAGTCTGATTGTTATAGGCCATCGGGCTTAATTATGGGGACCTAATGCTCTGATATTGGGACAGTTATTCTCTCTGTAGCATACTGTAGAGCAGGCATTCCCAACCGCGGTCCTCAAGGCACACCAACAGTGCAGGTTTTAGTGATAGCCAGGCTTTAGCACAGATGGTTAAATCAAAATAACTGAGGTACTAATTAAGTGACCTGTGTTGAAGCCTGGATATCCCTAAAACCTGCACTGTTAGTGTGCCTTGAGGACCGTGGTCGGGAATGCCTGCTGTAGGGTGTCCATCTCAGTGCCGCCTAAAGGGGGACACGGTCACAATTACATTGCTCCCCTCACCGAGGTGGACAAATCCCCTGTACATCCGCTACCGCCAGAACCCCCCGTCTGGCCACCAGCACCCTATTCCATGGTTTTCTTGAGGGGACGTGGTCACACCTCGCCAGATTTGGCCACGCCCCCTTCAGTACCCTAGCCCGTGGCCACTATCAGCAGCCCTGGTCAGCCATCATAATAGGGCCACTAGGCACAGCCTAGCTCCACAAGGATGCACGGTATTAGTGTATATCTGGACAGTGCCGTTTTACCTGCGGGCAAGTCGTGCAACTTGCATGGGGCGCCCGCCACGGCACTTTTCCCCTGGCCCAACTGCTGTCACTGCTCCCCCTCCTCCCTCTCAATAGTACTCCGCTCTGGGGGTGGAGTTTCGAGAAATTATGGGTTTGCGCCGTGACGTCATAATGCAACATGTCATTTCATGAAACTCCGCCCCCAGAGCGGAGTAATATGACAGTAGCGTCTATGACAGGGAGGAGGGGGAGCAGGCGGGCAGGGGAGCCGGCTGGCTGGCACTGGCTGTACACACCCCTGACAACGAGCATTACCCCAGGCAACTAGCATTACACACTCCTGCCAACGAGTATTACCCCTGGTAATGAGCATGACACCCGTCCCAGAGCATGAAACCCCTGGCAACGAGTATGGATCCCAGAGCTTGAAACCCCTGGCAACGAGCATTACACCCAGCGCATGAAACCCTGGCAACGAGCATGACACCCAGCGCATGAAACCCCTGGCAACGAGCATGACACCCAGCGCATGAAACCCTGGCAATGAGCATGACACCCAGCGCATGAAACCCCTGGCAACGAGCATGACACCCAGCGCATGAAACCCTGGCAACGAGCATGACACCCAGCGCATGAAACCCCTGGCAACGAGCATGACACCCAGCGCATGAAACCCTGGCAACGAGCATGACACCCAGTGCATGAAACCCTGGCAATGAGCATGACACTCAGCGCATGAAACCCTGGCAATGAGCATGACACCCAGCGCATTACACCCCTGGCAACGAGCATGACACCCAGCGCATTACACCCCTGGCAACGGGCAAGACACCCAGCACATGAAACCCTGGCAACGAGGATGACACCCAGTGCATGAAACCCCTGGCAACGAGAAGGTAATTTAAAAGTAATTAGAAGCTTTACTGTAGGGCATAATATATCACCGGCAATGCGGTGAGTGGCAAAATATGGTGCGGGGGGCATTACTGTGTGGGGCTTAATATGGTGGAATGTTTATTTTTTTTCCCTGTGGTGGCCGAGGTCTGTTGGTACAGGGTCAAAAACTGGGGTGTAAGGTAATCTTTTCCTTCGAGGCCACGGCCATTTTAGCAAGACCACAGCCATTTTAACGAGGCCACGCCCCTTCATCGGGAGCGCGCGCTGTGTTTTTTATATCTATGGGGGGCGCGTATTTTGAAATCTCGCACTGGGAGCCAAATTGTCTAGAAACAGCCCTGTATCTGGATTACAAGTGCTGACTGAAGCAGGAACATAAAATTGATGTTTGCCTCACACTGGGAGAAAAACAAAATGCTAGATTTTGGGGTCAGCTTGCAGATGTAGGTCAGCAATAACTACAGCGCAGCTCACTGCCACCCCAAACACAGATGAGGCCCTATACAGTTCTGTTAGATAATCACAGTTTTCAATGTGGCTTTGTGATCCGGTCCTGTTTGCAAGTATCGCTGTGACATTTTCCTGTGCTCCTCTGATGGATTTGCAGTATGTTTTATGAGCGCTGTTACTCTGAAGGTTGAGTCATTCTTTGATATGTAATTTGCCCTTTCTATATCGATTGAAACAAAAGCGAGACGGGCCCGGTGATTAGAGGAGGAAGCTGACATTTCCCAGCGCCCGTGTCAGTAAGAATATTCATAAGCAGAAGTTTATGCTTCGTATCTTCTGTCCAGACTCACTGCGGCCTCAAGGACGGGACTTTTTAAGAATGATTCGCTTTTCATCACATTTAAATTAGAGATGTGCGGCGGGCACTTTTCGTGTTTTGTGTTTTGGTTCTGGGGGGTAATTCCAAGTTGATTGCAGCAGGAAATTTTTTAGCAGTTGGGCAAAACCATGTGCACTGCAGGGGTGGCAGATATAACATTTGCAGAGAGAGTTAGATTTGGGTGGGTTATTTGGTTTCTGTGCAGGGTAAATACTGGCTGCTTTATTTTTACACTGCAATTTAGATTGCAGATTGAACTCACCACACCCAAATCTAACTCTCTCTGCACATGTTATATCTGCCCCCCCCTGCAGTGCACATGGTTTTGCCCAACTGCTAAAAGATGTCCTGCTGCGATCAACTTGGAATTACCCCCTGGTTCCATGCTCGTGTTTTGTTTTTGGATGATTTTTGAAAAAAACATAAAAACAGCTAAAAGCACAGAATTTGGGGGTAATTTTGATCCTACGGTATTATTAAGCTCAAGAACATTAATTTCCACTAATTTCCTGTCTATTCTGAACACCTCACACTACACAATATTGTTTTTAGGCCAAAAGGTTGCACCGAGGTGGCTGGATGACTAAGCTAAGCGACACAAGTGGGCGGCACAAACACCTGGCCCATCTAGGAGTGGCACTGTAGTGGCAGACAGGATGGCCCTCAAAAAAACTAGTCCCCAAACAGCACATGATGCAAAGAAAAAAAGAGGTGCACCAAGGTTGCTGGATAACACCTGGCCCATCTAGGGTTGGCACTGCAGTCCCGCTGCACTAATGGCAGATACCGGACACACGTCTAACACCAACATAGCTGTCAAGGCCTCAGTTATCCGCTTTACAACATGATGACTGCTGTCATATTTCATCTTCCTCGCAAAAGACTGTTGGACAGTCATTTGCTTAGTTGAAGTAGTACAAGTGGTCTTCTGACTTCCCCTCTGGGATAACGACCGACTCCCAGCAGCGGCAGCAGTAGAAGGAAGTGGTTCTTGATCTTTCCCTATTTTATCCTCCAAATTTTTGTTCTCCATTATTTTTCTGGAGTTATATAACAAAATGCAGCAAAGAACAGCGTACCTCTACACCACACAGGGCAAACCCTGTAAATATTATTTGGATTAAATATTAATAACCCCTTTATTTGGAGTAAATAATATACAGCACAGGACAGCACCACTGAACTTATATGGCAGTACCACTGGAATTATACGGTAGTACCACTGGAATTATACCGCAGTACCACTGGACTTACATGGCAGCACCACTGGACTGGATTTATATACGGCTGTATCACTGGAATTATATGGCAGTATCACTGGAATTATACGGCAGTAACACCGGATTTATACGGCAATACCACTGTATTTTATTATATTATTTATTTATTATTTATTATATTATTATATTATTTGTATTGCATTTTATTGTAAATTATACGGCAGCATCACTGAACTGAGACGGCAGTATCACTGGAATTATACAGTAGTACCACTGTACTTATACGCCAGTACCACTGGATTTATATGGCAGTACCACTGGATTTATACGGCAGTGCCACTGGACATATGCGGCAGTATCACTGGAATAATATGGCAGTATCACTGGATTTATACGGCAGTATCACTGGACATATACGGCAGTATCACTGTACTTATACGGCAGTATAACTGGACATATGCGCCAGTATCTGGATTTCTAAGGCAGTATCACTGGACATATGCGGCAGTATCACTGGACTTATAAGGCAGTATCACAGGACTGGTACGGCAGTATCATTGGAATTATACGGCAGTATCACTGGACTGAGACAGCAGTATCACTGGAATTATACAGCAGTATCACTGGAATTATATGGCAGTACCACTGGACAAACACGGCAGTATCACTGGATTTATACGGCAGTACCACTGGACATATACGGCAGTATCATTGGACTTATACGGCAGCATCACTGGACTGGATTTATACAGCAGTACCACTGGACATATACGGCAGTACCACTGGACATATACGGCAGTATCAATGGACTTATACGACAGTATCAATGGACTGGATTTATATGCCAGTACCACTGGACATTTACGGCAGTATCACTGGAATTATATGGCAGTACCACTGGACATATACGGCAGTATCACTATATTTATACGGCAGTACAACTGGACATATATGGCAGTATCATTGGACTGGATTTATACGCCAGTACCACTGGATTTATACGGCAGTATCACTGGACTTATACGGCAGTATCACTGGATTTATACGGCAGTATCACTGGATATATACGGCAGTATCACTGGACATATACGGCAGCACAGGGACACCACCACTGGACTGATGCAGGACAACACAGCACCACTGCAATGGACTGGACTTATACAGCTACAGGACATATGGCAGCAGAGGACACCACCACTGTGACTGGACTGATGCAGCATAAGACAGCACTGGAATCGCCATCCCACTTTCCCTCCCGCACAGACACTGAGGACGGAGACACGTCCTCTCGCTACACGCTCCAATGCCGGAGTGAAAATGGCGGTGACGCCGGCTCCTTACATGGAATCCAAAACACGCGAGAATTCGACAGCGGGATGATGCCTCGTTCTGGTTTCCAAGTCAGGTGGGAAAACCCGATCCAGGCTCGGGTAGTGAAGTTCGGGGGGGGGTTCGGTTCTCAGGAAAACTAATCTAAATGAAACAGTATGGCTGCAATAAAAAAGCTGACAACATCTCAGTGAATCCCCCATTCTGACCTTGGGGGTCATTCCGACCCGATCGCACGCTGCAGTTTTTCGCAGCGGTGCGATCGGTTCAGAACTGCGCATGCGCCGGCGCTGAAAATACGTACTGTTATTTATTTATTTTTACTTTGTTGAAACAATGTTGTTACACTGCAAACTGTTTAACCTAAGGGCATTTTCACAGGTAAATATTTGGTAGGGTATATAGATACTGTGGGCAATCCTTTTGAAATGTACAGAAAGTATGTACAGATAAGTATCATTGACTATAGAACATTTACATACAGCATAACTCCCAGTCCCAACCATCCCGATTTCAGCGAGGGAGACACTTTGTCACACACTACCCTAGCTGCAGAGCAGCAGTGAATGTATGGCGCTTCCATTCAGTGTCGGTAAGAGGCTGGGCAGCCAAGTGTGACAGGAAAAGGTACATTTCGGGGTTGTGGCCTAATGAACATGAGACCACCCCCACCCCCCTTCCACAAGACTCCACGCCTATTTCGGAACGTGCACCTCCGGCATCTTCAGGATCACGATTCCTCATTGTACAAAGCTGGGGGGTAAGCGCACAGGAGCTGACCCTGGGAGAAAAGCAAAAAATACAAGTAAATTTGTATCTGGAACAAACCTGTTGCAATGCAAGAAGGCAGGGCCAGATTATAATATGAATTTACTATCACATCTGTTTTGTCTATGAAGGGTAAGACGGGTAAGCAGGGACTCACCATATTTGTCTTTTCTTGAGAGAGCCTCTTTGGGCTGGTATCCATAACTATGGCCAGAATTCCATCCCACTGATCCCCAATACGCACATTTATTTCCCCAATATTTACTAGTAACACAAATATAGGCTTCAGTGGGGGTATTACGTGTACCATACTGATCACACTGCCAGGCATAATGTTTGTTAAGACAGGGAGCAATGGTACAGAAATCTATTTTATAGGCGGCAACCTCAGTATTGGAGGAGTTATACCAAAATGTGTAGGTGCCGGATTTTTGTGTAATGTCTACTTCAGCTGTAGCTTGGCAAGTGAGGACCATTAGGATTATCAACATAGTCCCCAGGATAGAGGTAGGGGACAGGTTCCTCATCCTCCTCTGTTCTTCTGTCTTCGCTAGGTGGGAGGTCAGGGCTGTCTGCCCCCGTTTGTACCTCGCTGGAATCACTTGCTTCCCTCTCTAGGTCTGGTCTAGGAATCTTTTTCACTCGGGATGCATGGATCCAGGTGGGGCTTTCCTCTGTCAGGACTGCTGTTCTGGTTACTGCTACGACCTCTGTCTCTGGACCGTAGGTAAAGTCTCCTGGGCTCTTGTTCCTGGGGAGCACCTTCACCACGACTCTGTCTCCGACTTTAAAGGGGTGTGTAGGTTCCTGTGGATTCAAAGGGTTTTTACAAACAACCTCATGTTCAATTTCATTCAGTTTTATTATCAGGGACCTGACATACTCTTCTCTGATAAGTTCTAGATCTCCCTCCTGTATTACTAATGGTTTCTTAGCCCAAGGTGTAGGGAAGGGCCTACCCATTAATATTTCAAAGGGGGAGTAACCCAAAGTCTTTTGTGGTGTCATTCTGATCTCTGCTAGGATAATAGGAAGGACCTTCTTCCATTTATGGAAGGTACCCCCTGTGGCCTTCCTAAGCTTGTCTTTGAGGGTCCTATTCATGCGTTCTACGACCCCTGAACTCTGCGGGTGATACGGGATGTGGAATTTCCATTCCACCTGCAGGGTCTTTACCAGAGCCTGTGTAATTTTTGCTGTAAAGGCGGAGCCTTTATCACTATTGATTTGCAATGGGCACCCCCATCTGGGGATGATTTCCTGAGTTAGGATCCTAGCAACTGTCTTTGCATCCTCAGATTTAGTGGGGAATACCTCTGGCCATCGAGAGAACATGTCTACAATGACCAGGGCATATTCCTGTTTACCAGTACCTGGGATATGGGTGAAGTCAATTTGCAGGTGTGTAAAGGGTGTGGTGGGGTATTCAAGATGCTGATGTTTTGCCTTGTCAGGGTTGTTGGGGTTGTTTCGCAGGCAAGTGATGCATCTACTGACATACTGATCTACTAATGACTTGGCATCCGTGACATAGAAATCATTACGTAAAAGTAAGGTAGTTGTTGCCTTACTGTGGTGTCCTATGCCATGGTAGTGAGCAATAAACAAGGGTGCACTGGACTGGGGTATACAAGGTTTCCCCTCTTTGCAGATTAATCCTGTTTTAGGATTCTTCTGCAAAACTGGGTAAGTCCAGTCAGCTAGGTCGGCATTGGAGGCTGAGGCCTGTAACTGGGTGATCAGGTAATGGTTGTCGAGAGCTGGGGGGGTCATGATGGTCATGTGGGCCTGAGTGATGGGCTGTGAGGCTGCATGTTTGGCAGCAGAGTCAGCAAGGGCATTTCCAAGGGAGACTGCATCCTTCCCCCCGGTGTGTGCCCTGCAATGGAGGATTGCAATGTCAGAGGGTAAGGTTATGGCATGCAGAAGGTCAGAGATGAGTTGGGCATGTGATATGCCTTTTCCATCAGCTCCAAGGAAACCACGGCGTTGCCAAATGACCCCATGGTCATGCACGACGCCGTACCCGTATTTGGAGTCAGTGTAGATGGTGACTGGTTTATTCCGGTAAAGGTGACAAGCCCTTGTGAGAGCAATGAGCTCTGCAGCCTGTGCTGACTGGTAAGGAATGGGCTGTGCTTCCAGAATAATGTCAGGGGGAAACCTCATATCCACTAAGGCGCTGAGCTGACATGTGTTGTGTGTGTAACCCTTTTAAAATGGTTAGAACATCATGAGTGGTGTGAAGTATTGTTGTGTGGCCTAGGGTGAGTGTGGTGGCCATTTCAGTTACCATTGCACAGGCTGCAAGTGCCCTGAGGCAAGCAGGCATACCTTGCACAGTGACAGGCATTACTTTGGAAAAAAATGCCACTGGGCGCAACTTTCCTCCATGAAACTGTGTGAGCACCCCCGCCATGGTTTTACAATTGTCCCTTGCAAACAAATGAAAAGGTAGTACATAGTTGGGGAGGCCAAGTGCCGGACTTTTCATTAACATACACTTTAAGCTTTCATATGCAGTTAACATTTCTTGTGACCATTGTACAATATTAGGTTTGTCTTTCAGTGTGGCTTGTCTCAAAATGTTATCATAATAGGAACAATCAGATATCCACTGTCTGCAGTAATTTACCATACCCAGAAAAGACAGTAGTTCCCTCTGGGTAGTTGGGGTGACCAGGCCCAATACAGACTGAATGCGCTGTGGACTGACTTTCCTTTCCCCCTGAGTGAGCACAAAACCTAAGTAATCCACATGCTTCTTACACCATTGCATTTTTGTTTTGGACACCTTGTGTCCACATTCACAGAGCCAGTTTAACAGTGATATACCATCCTCCCGGCAGGCCTCCTCAGTTTGACTACAGAGCAGCAGATCATCTGCATACTGTAGCAGGACTGAACCATGGTGAGGTTGCCAGGGCCCCAATGTGGCCTGGAGTACAATGCTATAGACAACGGGTGCGTCAATATAGCCCTGGGGTAAACGACACCAGGTGAGTTGCTTGCCCTCAAAAGAAAATGCAAAAAGTAACTGTGTCTGTGCATCCACTGGAATGCTAAAAAATGCATTTTTTAAATCAATCACAGAAAAAATTGCAGCATCTGCAGGGATAGCTGAAATGAGTGAGTTAATGTCAGGTACAATGGGTGCTATGGGCACAATGAGTTGGTTAATTGCCCTGAGGTCTTGTACAAACCTTACACTACCATCTGACTTAGCAACAGGGTTGACTGGTGTGCAGTAAGGTGAGATTATGTGTCTGAGAATGCCTTGTTGGAGAAACTGTTGTATCATTGGTCTAAGACCTTCAACCTTCTCTTGTGACAAGGGGTATTGCTTTTGATAGACAGGTTGTGTGTCAGGTTTCAGGGTTGCTCTATATGGTGTGCAAGGAATGAGGCCAGTGTCATAGGGACCCTCCGACCATAGAGCAGGGTTCACTTTGTCAAAATCAGGTGTAATGTCTGTTGCCTCCCACACCGGTAGGTGTGGGGACTCGACCTCCAGGCCACTGCTAGTGGGTGAAGGGAGAATGGAGATTTCGAGTTTGCTAAGAAGATCCCTTCCCAGAAGATTAATTGGACATTCAGGTATTACAGTGAAATTGTGTTTACCCATATACGTGCCTCCCGTGGTTCTGACACTAAGGGCATCTGTCAGGTAAGCATCTGTGGGTATCCCATTGATTCCCATTGAAGGAGCAGTCTTTTCCAAATGACCATCGTACAGGTCGACACACAAAACACTAGTAGTTGCCCCGCTATCTACCAGGAAAGGGATTGCTCTCTTTCCTATAATCAAGGTTAGTAGCGGTGGGTCCTTCCAGTGTCTGGTGAGTTGGGCAAAGGCTGGGATACCCTCCTCCGGGCCCCGTCAGTGGGAGGGGTCCTGCCAGTCAACTCGGAATCGGACATGATCCTGAAAGGGGTTGTTGTGTGACTGTCGGGGATGATCCCGGGAGGGAGCCGGAGCTTGGGGCTGTCGGTGGTTTTGTGGGGGACAAGGGCAATCCCTTGCCCAGTGATCGTCCCTTCCACAGTTGAAGCAGGAGGTTTGTTTCCTGCTGGCAGAGTCAGGGGGGTGGGGTGGCCTGGCTTGTGGGTTTTGATATCGGGCTGGATTGCGGGGTGGGCCAGTGGAGTGCTGCTGGCGTCTATCTCCCCGACCTCTCTGATTTTGGTAATTATGAGTTGGGGCATTCTGCAAGGGTTTTTTAACATCAAAGCATCCTGCAGCTTCCTTTTCATATAAGTGCTTTTCAAATTCCTTAATATTATCAGAGGTCCAGGAAGAAACACCTTGCTTAACTGGGACCATAACAGATGGCAACAAGTTATTTACAAAGGTAGAAATTAGTAAATGGTCTGTATCTACAAGAGTAAGACCTGCATCTTCAGACCAACACTTTTTAAACCTCTTCCAAAACTCAGTGACAGTTTCAGTGGGCTTTTGTTTACATGCTACGGCAATAGGAAGAGAAGCCCGGGTTTTAAAAATCCCTTTCATATGGGTCTCAATTTCCGTCCACATCGCCTTTACACCGTCCTCAGTATTGAGAGGGTAGCGAACGGCATCGTTAAAGGTGGTAGGAGTGTTTATGGTGGGAATCTTTTTCCAATCCCACCCGTTGTAATGGTCTATAACCCCATCTATGATCAGCTTCATATCTTCTTGAGTATAGCTGCGTCCTGTGCAAGCCTTTTTCAAGTAAGCTATGCAGCCGTCAGGTGCAACAGTGGGTTTGGGACAGTTCTTAACAATTCTGTCTAAATCCTCTATTTCAATGGGTTTCTTTAACAACTGATCCCCTACTGTCATGAAGGGCAGGTGGGTGGCGACACCGAGGAAACCAGTGCCGGATCGCGTTGTGGAGGGGGTGAGAGGGTTGTCAGTAGCAATAGTTAAGTCAGCGTTGCGGCGGGAGGCGGTTTGTCTGTTAGGAGTAGGGGCACTAGGGGCGGGGGTGGTTACGTCTATGTGGAGGGTACTGTCAGGGGGGGCTATTCCTCCTGAGCCTCCTTCTCCTTCCCCTTCCCCTCCTCCCCCTCCCCTTTGCATCGGCATTCGTGACAAAGCAACTGAGCCTCCTTCTCCTTCCTCTTCCCCTCCTCCCCCTCCCCTTTGCATCGGAATTCGTGACAAAGCAACTGCAGCTAACAGATCTGTGTCTTTTAAGGAGGGGTATAGGGGACTGTAGGGCGGAGGAGAAGAGTTTTTCAGAAACTTGTTGCTTCTAAATTCCTCAGCTTTGTGTAGTCGGGAAGTTACAGATTTTATTCTACGCTGTTTCTGCTTGATATTTTTGTCATACCAATGAGGTGCTATCGTGAGCCATTGCTCTCCTCCAGCGCGCATATATGTCATGTCCCATTGTGGGTCATGATCATACCACGGCCAGGCTTCCTTGTCTCCCAGACAAAGCCCTTTGATCATGTCCATATAAAATGGATAATTAATACCATCACGGGGGAATGGGCTGGGGCTGCCAACTTTCTCTGTCCACCCCGCTAAGTTATCTACCCAAGGGTTAACTAAATAATAATCTGTGGTGGAGTTACGGGCAACATATTCCTTACATGTTTCTCCTGGTAAAGGTGGAGGATAAATGACTGTCTTACTCTGACCCCCTCCCATAGTAAAGAATACAATCTACACCAGCTTTCTACGCAATTTCCACAACAACTCACAACAACTGTCTATGCAATATCACAACAAAAAATGCAGTTTAAAAAAAAAACCTTCTATACAATTTCACAACAAAAAGACTTTCTATACAATGTCACAACAAAAAATGCAATTTACAAAAACTTTCTATGCATGCATTAGCTAACACCAGTTAATTAGTCATTGACAATATCACAATATTATCTGTATAATGAGAACATGAAATCTTTTGACGGGTACGCTTACCTTCGTACAAGATGTCAGAAAAAATACAGCGTTTTAAACAGGAAGCAAGAAAAGTGTTTTGAGTAAAGATATCTGGCAGACGAAAACTTACCAGCCGTCTGAACCAAATATAAGAACTTATCACACTACAAACATACAAGAATATATAGGCGATCAAATCGGGGTATTTTCTACGTTACGTATAGACCCCAGGTCTATTTTTTTTAAGTATCCCAGATACTAACGTCTTTGGAGAATTGCGCTTTTCTCAGACGTATCTTTAAGTCCCAGACATTAAAGATTATATGGTATCCCTGATACCTGTTTTATGGCTTTACATAAAACTACGTAATATTAAGTCCCGGACTTAAATATTACCTTGTCACGTGTTCCCGGAACACGGAGCGAGTTCAAATTCAGTGTTTGAACGCAATCCCTTACGGAAAAGACAGACAATGAATTCTCTATCTTACCGATTCGGGGGCGATCAACTGAATCCAGGACTGAGCCCCCACTTGAAAGGATATCAGCCTCTTCTTGTACCCCTCGATTTGATGGCCACTGACGTCAGTGAGAGCAATCCTTAAAATTACAGATTATACACGACACCATGTAATTAAGAATCACTCTGCCTTTATTGTTCATAACAATGGTATATAAGGCATCATTGTCTAGGGAGGGATTGGAATGTCCAGGGAGGGGTAGGCAAAAGTAAATACTTTATTGGTTTAACTTTACTGCATAGGAGGGATAAAACAGGCTACATGGGGGGGGGATGTAGGATACAGCCTAGTACTTCATCTAGGGGTGGGGATTTCACACAGTTCCCAACAAACTATGGGTGGAACTATATTTATTTTATGCAATGCAAGCTAAATCCAAGGCAAAAGAAAAAGAAACAATATTTACACAATGCACAATGACAGAGGAGATTTAACCCTTCAGGGCCCCAGAGCAACTAATTTGTGGGATCCCTCTTTTACCCTAAAACACAAAATGCATTACATAGAAACACAGCTACTAACATTCACAGACAGGGCAGTAGAGAGCTGGGCTGGGCCCCGGTACCCTTCGTGGGGCGTGGCCTAATCACAGGAGGCGTGGTCATGCACCCTTAGAAAAAAAATACTGGATAAAATGGTATTTTAAGCACCTCCATGGCCACACAGCAGCCCAGCACACAGCAGCGTCCCCTCCATCAGACCTGGGCCCGGGTAATTTGTACCCTCTCCCCCCTCTTTCTGCACCACTGTTCACAGGTACATACAGGGCCGGATTATAGGATGTATGGGGGGGGGGGCGCGCAGTTAACCCCGGGGTCCCCACACATTGGGGGCCATCACACTGCCACAAATAGTTCCCCAACCTGGCCAGCTGAACAGGGTCTCCGGGACCAGCATACACCTCCTGGTCACATCAGATCCCAGACGCCAGCCGGCACTAACCCCTGGGCCCCAGAAGCCTTATCTGGCCCTGGGTAGTACATAGGCCAAACTTTCATGAGCCAATGACTTCTGAGGACACTTGAAGCAGACCTGTCATTTTTTATGGAGTCCTAAAAGCTCTATTTATAAATCCGGCTTATTTTATAGTAATGTGTGATTGGTCGTGGAGAGCAGAACCTCGTCATAGGCAGGTGCTGGGAATATCACAGCTCCCGGCGTGACATTAAGGTAACGCACACAGCCTGCGTGTGATGTGAGTCAGCCTGTGTATGTGGCTATAGGAAGCCATACACACATCGCGGGGTATATTATTAAGCCAGTCACTTCTCTGCTTGTCAGAGAGCAATGTGATTGTCATCTAATAGACAGCTGTGCAGCAGGTGGGTGTCAAGGCAGAAGGTGGTAAGTTCTCTTTCCTTCTTATAGAAAGACAGAGTCTATTGATTCACAGTGAGCTTTATTCATCCCCAAGCGTATCACTGCGAGGCTTATCTTAGCGTGCCCTATTAGCTGCTAATTACAAATAAGCAAAGAAATTGACAATGATTTATGTAAATGTTTATACAAATATTCAATTAAACATCTAAGCATGATAGACACTGCAACAATTTCATTTGGGTGAAGAACACTGCTGGATTCCACTTGTCCTGGGACCATTACTCAGGGGATCCCAAGTGTCATTGTGTCATTGTCCATCAGATCCCACGTATCATTGTGCCATTTCTCAGCGGATCCCAATTATCAGTATACCATCGCTCAGGCGATCCCAAGTATCAGTGTGCAATCGCTCAAGGGATCCAAAGTATCAGTGTTCCATCGCTCTATGGATCCCAAGTGTCAGTGTGCCATCGCTCAGGGGATCCCAAGTATCAGTGTGCCATCGCTAAGGGGATCCCAAGTGTCAGTGTGCCATTGCTCAGGGATCCCAAGTGTCAGTGTGCCATTACTCAGGGGATCCCAAGTGTCAGTGTGCCATCACTCAGGGGATCCCAAGTGGCAGTGTGCCATTGCTCAGGGATCCCAAGTGTTAGTGTGTCATTACTCAGCGGATCCCAATTATCAGTGTGCCATTGCTCAGGGGATCCCAAGTATCAGCGTGCAATTGCTCAAGGGATCCAAAGTATCAGTGTGCCATCGCTCTAGAGTTCCCAAGTGTCATCGCCCAGGGGATCCCAAGTATCAGTGTGCCATCGCTCAAGGGATCCCAAGTGTCAGTGTGCCATCGCTAAGGGGATCCCAAGTGTCAGTGTGCCATTGCTCAGGGATCCCAAGTGTCAGTATGCCTTTACTCAGGGGATCCCAAGTGTCAGTGGGCCATTACTCACGGGATCCCAAGTGGCAGTGTGCCATTACTCAGGGGATCCCAAGTGGCAGTGTGCCATTGCTCAGGGATCCCAAGTGTCAGTATGCCTTTACTCAGGGGATCCCAAGTGTCAGTGTGCCATTACTCAGGGGATCCCAAGTGGCAGTGTGCCATTGCTCAGGTATCCCAAGTGTCAGTGTGCCATTGCTCAGGGGATACCAAGTGGCAGTATGCCTTTACTCAGGGGATCCCAAGTGGCAGTGAGCCATTACTCAGGGGATACCAAGTGGCAGTGTGCCATTACTCAGGGGATCCTAAGTGGCAGTGTGCCATTACTCAGCGGATCACAAGCGTCAGTGTGCCATTGCTCAGGGGATCCCAAGTGTCAGTATGCCTTTACTCAGGGGATCCCAAGTGTCAGTGAGCCATTACTCAGGGGATCCCAAGTGTCAGTGTGCCATTGCTCAGGGATCCCAAGTGTCAGTGTGCCATTACTCAGCGGATCCCAATTATCAGTGTGCCATCGCTCAGGGGATCCCAAGTATCAGTGTGCAATTGCTCAAGAGATCCAAAGTATCAGTGTGCCATCGCTCTAGATTTCTCAAGTATCATCGCCCAGGGGATCCCAAGTATCAGTGTGCCATCGCTCAGGGGATCCCAAGTGTCAGTGTGCCATCGCTAAGGGGATCCCAAGTGTCAGTGTGCCATTGCTCAGGGATCCCAAGTGTCAGTATGCCTTTACTCAGGGGATCCCAAGTGTCAGTGTGCCATTGCTCAGGGATCCCAAGTGTCAGTGTGCCATTACTCAGGGGATCCCAAGTGTCTGTGTGCCATTACTCAGGGGATCCCAAGTATCAGTGTGCCATTGCTCAGGGATCCCAAATGTCAGTGTGCCATACTCAGGGGATCCCAAGTGTCCGTGTGCCATTACTCAGGGGATCCCAAGTGTCCGTGTGCCATTACTCAGGGGATCCCAAGTGTCCGTGTGCCATTACTCAGGGGATTCCAAGTGTCCATGTGCCATTACTCAGGGGATCCCAAGTGTCAGTGTACCATTGCTCAAGGGATCCCAAGTATCAGTGTGCCTTTGTTCAGTGGATCCCAAGTGTCCATGTGCCATTGCTCAGCGGATCCCAAGTGTCTGTGTACTATTGCTCAAGAGATCCCAAGTGTCAGTGTGCCACTGCTGAAGGGATCCCAAGTATCAATGTGCTGTTGCTCAGCGGATCCCAAGTGTCTATGTGCCATTGCTCAGCGTTTCCAAGTGTCAGTGTGCCATTGCTCAGGAGATCCCAAGTGTCAGTGTGCCACCGCTCAGGGGATCCCATGTGTCAGTGTGCCATTACTCAGTGGATCCCAAGTGTCCAAGTGCCATTGCTCAGGGGATCCCAAGTGTCAGTGTGCCATTGCTCAGGAGATCCCAAGTGTCAGTGTGCCATTGCTCAGGAGATCCCAAGTGTCAGTGTGCCAATGCTCAGGGAATCCCAAGTGTCAGTGTGTCATTACTCAGGGGATTCTAAACAGTGGTGGCTGCTGCCCCTGGGCTGCAGCTTCGACCACACATTGCAGGTTGAAGCCAGTCAACACGTATAAACATACATGTGATGTATGCAATATATGTGCTGGCTGCCTTTCCCAGGGATCAGCAGCCACCGCTGTGTATCACTGACCTGCTGCTGCTGTCTGATAGACATCACTCTGCTTGTCTATCACGTTCTATAAGCCCGCCCCCCGACTCCCATTCGCTCACAGCAATCTAGAAGGAATACAGAGTCTCAAGAAAGAAGCAAGAGGACAGAAGGTGAGAGACACAGGTGTACTCAATTTACTCAAGTATTTTGGAGGCAAACTGGAGGAGAAAAATAGGGCAGATGTTAGAGAGAGGCTGAGCAGAGAAATACTTTCTTTAGGACTAGTGAGATGAGCGTATCTGTAAAGGAGAATAGAAATGTACCAGTGGAGTGAGAAAGATAGGAGAGATGAGCAAGAGCCAGGGATGCAGTGGGTAAAAGTGTCCATCACATGGAGCGGGAAAAGAGTCCTCTGATAGAGAACAAGGGAATAACTAAATAAGTGAAAGAAGTTTTATGTGTGGACTGCAATGGAATATAAGGATATGGAGGATTCCAAGGATAAGCTTTGGAAAGGGCAGCATGGAGAAAGAAGGATGCTCACTCCACCACCTTGTGTGTGTCTGGGAGATTGGTTGAGTGAGAAACTCCCATAAGACAGAGCTGCAGGACATATAGTAGAGATGAGCGCCTGAAATTTTTCGGGTTTTGTGTTTTGGTTTTGGGTTCGGTTCCGCGGCCGTGTTTTGGGTTCGAACGCGTTTTGGCAAAACCTCACCGAATTTTTTTTGTCGGATTCGGGTGTGTTTTGGATTCGGGTGTTTTTTTCAAAAAACACTAAAAAACAGCTTAAATCATAGAATTTGGGGGTCATTTTGATCCCAAAGTATTATTAACCTCAAAAACCATAATTTACACTCATTTTCAGTCTATTCTGAATACCTCACACCTCACAATATTATTTTTAGTCCTAAAATTTGCACCGAGGTCGCTGTGTGAGTAAGATAAGCGACCCTAGTGGCCGACACAAACACCGGGCCCATCTAGGAGTGGCACTGCAGTGTCACGCAGGATGTCCCTTCCAAAAAACCCTCCCCAAACAGCACATGACGCAAAGAAAAAAAGAGGCGCAATGAGGTAGCTGTGTGAGTAAGATTAGCGACCCTAGTGGCCGACACAAACACCGGGCCCATCTAGGAGTGGCACTGCAGTGTCACGCAGGATGGCCCTTCCAAAAAACCCTCCCCAAACAGCACATGACGCAAAGAAAAAAAGAGGCGCGATGAGGTAGCTGTGTGAGTAAGATTAGCGACCCTAGTGGCCGACACAAACACCGGGCCCATCTAGGAGTGGCACTGCAGTGTCACGCAGGATGTCCCTTCCAAAAAACCCTCCCCAAACAGCACATGACGCAAAGAAAAAAAGAGGCGCAATGAGGTAGCTGTGTGAGTAAGATTAGCGACCCTAGTGGCCGACACAAACACCGGGCCCATCTAGGAGTGGCACTGCAGTGTCACGCAGGATGGCCCTTCCAAAAAACCCTCCCCAAACAGCACATGACGCAAAGAAAAAAAGAGGCGCAATGAGGTAGCTGACTGTGTGAGTAAGATTAGCGACCCTAGTGGCCGACACAAACACCGGGCCCATCTAGGAGTGGCACTGCAGTGTCACGCAGGATGTCCCTTCCAAAAAACCCTCCCCAAACAGCACATGACGCAAAGAAAAAAAGAGGCGCAATGAGGTAGCTGTGTGAGTAAGATTAGCGACCCTAGTGGCCGACACAAACACCGGGCCCATCTAGGAGTGGCACTGCAGTGTCACGCAGGATGTCCCTTCCAAAAAACCCTCCCCAAACAGCACATGACGCAAAGAAAAAAAGAGGCGCAATGAGGTAGCTGACTGTGTGAGTAAGATTAGCGACCCTAGTGGCCGACACAAACACCGGGCCCATCTAGGAGTGGCACTGCAGTGTCACGCAGGATGTCCCTTCCAAAAAACCCTCCCCAATCAGCACATGATGCAAAGAAAAAGAAAAGAAAAAAGAGGTGCAAGATGGAATTGTCCTTGGGCCCTCCCACCCACCCTTATGTTGTATAAACAAAACAGGACATGCACACTTTAACCAACCCATCATTTCAGTGACAGGGTCTGCCACACGACTGTGACTGATATGACGGGTTGGTTTGGACCCCCCCCAAAAAAGAAGCAATTAATCTCTCCTTGCACAAACTGGCTCTACAGAGGCAAGATGTCCACCTCATCTTCACCCTCCGATATATCACCGTGTACATCCCCCTCCTCACAGATTATCAATTCGTCCCCACTGGAATCCACCATCTCAGCTCCCTGTATACTTTGTGGAGGCAATTGCTGCTGGTCAATGTCTCCGCGGAGGAATTGATTATAATTCATTTTAATGAACATCATCTTCTCCACATTTTCTGGATGTAACCTCGTACGCCGATTGCTGACAAGGTGAGCGGCGGCACTAAACACTCTTTCGGAGTACACACTTGTGGGAGGGCAACTTAGGTAGAATAAAGCCAGTTTGTGCAAGGGCCTCCAAATTGCCTCTTTTTCCTGCCAGTATAAGTACGGACTGTGTGACGTGCCTACTTGGATGCGGTCACTCATATAATCCTCCACCATTCTATCAATGTTGAGAGAATCATATGCAGTGACAGTAGACGACATGTCCGTAATCGTTGTCAGGTCCTTCAGTCCGGACCAGATGTCAGCATCAGCAGTCGCTCCAGACTGCCCTGCATCACCGCCAGCGGGTGGGCTCGGAATTCTGAGCCTTTTCTTCGCACCCCCAGTTGCGGGAGAATGTGAAGGAGGAGATGTTGACAGGTCGCGTTCCGCTTGACTTGACAATTTTGTCACCAGCAGGTCTTTCAACCCCAGCAGACCTGTGTCTGCCGGAAAGAGAGATCCAAGGTAGGCTTTAAATCTAGGATCGAGCACGGTGGCCAAAATGTAGTGCTCTGATTTCAACAGATTGACCACCCGTGAATCCTTGTTAAGCGAATTAAGGGCTGCATCCACAAGTCCCACATGCCTAGCGGAATCGCTCCCTTTTAGCTCCTTCTTCAATGCCTCCAGCTTCTTCTGCAAAAGCCTGATGAGGGGAATGACCTGACTCAGGCTGGCAGTGTCTGAACTGACTTCACGTGTGGCAAGTTCAAAGGGCATCAGAACCTTGCACAACGTTGAAATCATTCTCCACTGCACTTGAGACAGGTGCATTCCACCTCCTATATCGTGCTCAATTGTATAGGCTTGAATGGCCTTTTGCTGCTCCTCCAACCTCTGAAGCATATAGAGGGTTGAATTCCACCTCGTTACCACTTCTTGCTTCAGATGATGGCAGGGCAGGTTCAGTAGTTTTTGGTGGTGCTCCAGTCTTCTGTACGTGGTGCCTGTACGCCGAAAGTGTCCCGCAATTTTTCTGGCCACCGACAGCATCTCTTGCACGCCCCTGTCGTTTTTTAAAAAATTCTGCACCACCAAATTCAAGGTATGTGCAAAACATGGGACGTGCTGGAATTTGCCCATATTTAATGCACACACAATATTGCTGGCGTTGTCCGATGCCACAAATCCACAGGAGAGTCCAATTGGGGTAAGCCATTCCGCGATGATCTTCCTCAGTTGCCGTAAGAGGTTTTCAGCTGTGTGCGTATTCTGGAAAGCGGTGATACAAAGCGTAGCCTGCCTAGGAAAGAGTTGGCGTTTGCGAGATGCTGCTACTGGTGCCGCCGCTGCTGTTCTTGCGGCGGGAGTCCATACATCTACCCAGTGGGCTGTCACAGTCATATAGTCCTGACCCTGCCCTGCTCCACTTGTCCACATGTCCGTGGTTAAGTGGACATTGGGTACAACTGCATTTTTTAGGAGACTGGTGAGTCTTTTTCTGACGTCCGTGTACATTCTCGGTATCGCCTGCCTAGAGAAGTGGAACCTAGATGGTATTTGGTAACGGGGGCACACTGCCTCAATAAATTGTCTAGTTCCCTGTGAACTAACGGCGGATACCGGACGCACGTCTAACATCAACATAGTTGTCAAGGCCTCAGTTATCCGCTTTGCAGTAGGATGACTGCTGTGATATTTCATCTTCCTCGCAAAGGACTGTTGAACAGTCAATTGCTTACTGGAAGTAGTACAAGTGGGCTTACGACTTCCCCTCTGGGATGACCATCGACTCCCAGCGGCAACAACAGCAGCGCCAGCAGCAGTAGGCGTTACACGCAAGGATGCATCGGAGGAATCCCAGGCAGGAGAGGACTCGTCAGAATTGCCAGTGACATGGCCTGCAGGACTATTGGCATTCCTGGGGAAGGAGGAAATTGACACTGAGGGAGTTGGTGGGGTGGTTTGCGTGAGCTTGGTTACAAGAGGAAGGGATTTACTGGTCAGTGGACTGCTTCCGCTGTCACCCAAAGTTTTTGAACTTGTCACTGACTTATTATGAATGCGCTGCAGGTGACGTATAAGGGAGGATGTTCCGAGGTGGTTAACGTCCTTACCCCTACTTATTACAGCTTGACAAAGGGAACACACGGCTTGACACCTGTTGTCCGCATTTCTGGTGAAATACCTCCACACCGAAGAGCTGATTTTTTTGGTATTTTCACCTGGCATGTCAACGGCCATATTCCTCCCACAGACAACAGGTGTCTCCCCGGGTGCCTGACTTAAACAAACCACCTCACCATCAGAATCCTCCTGGTCAATTTCCTCCCCAGCGCCAGCAACACCCATATCCTCCTCATCCTGGTGTACTTCAACACTGACATCTTCAATCTGACTATCAGGAACTGGACTGCGGGTGCTCCTTCCAGCACTTGCAGGGGGCGTGCAAATGGTGGAAGGCGCATGCTCTTCACGTCCAGTGTTGGGAAGGTCAGGCATCGCAACCGACACAATTGGACTCTCCTTGTGGATTTGGGATTTCGAAGAATGCACAGTTCTTTGCTGTGCTGCTTTTGCCAGCTTGAGTCTTTTCATTTTTCTAGCGAGAGGCTGAGTGCTTCCATCCTCATGTGAAGCTGAACCACTAGCCATGAACATAGGCCAGGGCCTCAGCCGTTCCTTGCCACTCCGTGTGGTAAATGGCATATTGGCAAGTTTACGCTTCTCCTCCGACAATTTTATTTTAGGTTTTGGAGTCCTTTTTTTTCTGATATTTGGTGTTTTGGATTTGACATGCTCTGTACTATGACATTGGGCATCGGCCTTGGCAGACGACGTTGCTGGCATTTCATCGTCTCGGCCATGACTAGTGGCAGCAGCTTCAGCACGAGGTGGAAGTGGATCTTGATCTTTCCCTAATTTTGGAACCTCAACATTTTTGTTCTCCATATTTTAATAGGCACAACTAAAAGGCACCTCAGGTAAACAATGGAGATGGATACTAGTATACAATTATGGACTGCCTGCCGACTGCAGACACAGAGGTAGCCACAGCCGTGAACTACCGTACTGTACTGTGTCTGCAGCTAATATAGACTGGTTGATAAAGAGAAGATGTCTATGTAACTATGTATGTATAAAGAAGACTGAAAAAAATCCACGGTTAGGTGGTATACAATTATGGACGGACTGCCTGCCGAGTGCAGACACAGAGGTAGCCACAGCCGTGAACTACCGTACTGTACTGTGTCTGCAGCTAATATAGACTGGTTGATAAAGAGAAGATGTCTATGTAACTATGTATGTATAAAGAAGAATGAAAAAAATCCACGGTTAGGTGGTATTACAATTATGGACGGACTGCCTGCCGAGTGCAGAGACACAGAGGTAGCCACAGCCGTGAACTACCGTACTGTGTCTGCTGCGACTGGATGATAAATGATATAAAAAATATATATATATCACTACTGCAGCCGGACAGGTATATATCATATATTATATAATGACGGACCTGCTGGACACTGTCTGTCAGCAGAATGAGTTTTATTTTTATAGAATAAAAAAAAACACACAAGTGAAGTCACACGACGAGTGTTTAACTTTTTCAGGCAATCACAATATAAGTATACTACTAACTATACTGGTGGTCAGTGTGGTCAGGTCACTGGTCAGTCACACTGGCAGTGGCACTCCTGCAGCAAAAGTGTGCACTGTTTAATTTTAATATAATATGTACTCCTGGCTCCTGCTATAACCTATAACTGGCACTGCAGTAGTGCTCCCCAGTCTCCCCCACAATTATAAGCTGTGTGAGCTGAGCAGTCAGACAGATATATAATATATATAGATGATGCAGCACACTGGCCTGAGCCTGAGCAGTGCACACAGATATGGTATGTGACTGACTGAGTCACTGTGTGTATCGCTTTTTTCAGGCAGAGAACGGATATATTAAATAAACTGCACTGTGTGTCTGGTGGTCACTCACTATATAATATATTATGTACTCCTGGCTCCTGCTATAACCTATAACTGGCACTGCAGTAGTGCTCCCCAGTCTCCCCCACAATTATAAGCTGTGTGAGCTGAGCAGTCAGACAGATATATATAATATTATATATAGATAATAGATGATGCAGCACACTGGCCTGAGCCTGAGCAGTGCACACAGATATGGTATGTGACTGACTGAGTCACTGTGTGTATCGCTTTTTTCAGGCAGAGAACGGATATATTAAATAAACTGCACTGTGTGTCTGGTGGTCACTCACTATATAATATATTATGTACTCCTGGCTCCTGCTATAACCTATAACTGGCACTGCAGTAGTGCTCCCCAGTCTCCCCCACAATTATAAGCTGTGTGAGCTGAGCAGTCAGACAGATATATATAATATTATATATAGATAATAGATGATGCAGCACACTGGCCTGAGCCTGAGCAGTGCACACAGATATGGTATGTGACTGACTGAGTCACTGTGTGTATCGCTTTTTTCAGGCAGAGAACGGATATATTAAATAAACTGCACTGTGTGTCTGGTGGTCACTCACTATATAATATATTATGTACTCCTGGCTCCTGCTATAACCTATAACTGGCACTGCAGTAGTGCTCCCCAGTCTCCCCCACAATTATAAGCTGTGTGAGCTGAGCAGTCAGACAGATATATATAATATTATATATAGATAATAGATGATGCAGCACACTGGCCTGAGCCTGAGCAGTGCACACAGATATGGTATGTGACTGAGTCACTGTGTGCTGTGTATCGCTTTTTTCAGGCAGAGAACGGATTATATTATGTACTCCTGGCTCCTGCTATAACCTATAACTGGCACTGCAGTAGTGCTCCCCAGTCTCCCCCACAATTATAAGCTGTGTGAGCTGAGCAGTCAGACAGATATATATAATATTATATATAGATAATAGATGATGCAGCACACTGGCCTGAGCCTGAGCAGTGCACACAGATATGGTATGTGACTGAGTCACTGTGTGCTGTGTATCGCTTTTTTCAGGCAGAGAACGGATTATAAAGTAAACTGCACTGTCCTCACTAGTAAACTCTCTCCACTCAGTCTCTACACTTCTACAGTAACAGTACTCCTCCTAGTCAGCTCCAGTAAATCTCTCTCAGTCTCTTATAATCTAAATGGAGAGGACGCCAGCCACGTCCTCTCCCTATCAATCTCAATGCACGTGTGAAAATGGCGGCGACGCGCGGCTCCTTATATAGAATCCGAGTCTCGCGATAGAATCCGAGCCTCGCGAGAATCCGACAGCGTCATGATGACGTTCGGGCGCGCTCGGGTTAACCGAGCAAGGCGGGAAGATCCGAGTCGCTCGGACCCGTGAAAAAAAACATGAAGTTCTGGCGGGTTCGGATTCAGAGAAACCGAACCCGCTCATCTCTAACATATAGGGGCTGATTCGGTGTCTGCATCTTATGCAATTGCCACAACAAGGCCCTGGTGTACATCTGTGCGTCCAAATGTGTAATGCCCAAGACGTCCACTGTCAGCGTCCTTACACGCTGCAATACCAATGAGTGCGTCTGTAGATGTCCCATCCATCGCACCATCCAAACTTACACCAGCCCTATGCCAGGTGCAAATGATCCATCTGAGTATGGCCACCTACGCGAACAGTTGAGCGTCTTTGTACGCAACCACTATCAGCAACAAGCCTGCGACACTCCATAACACGCCCATAGGACGAGCCATCTCCTTGCGCCGCCGCTAAGCCACTTCTGAGGAACTCCCAATATATTTTCTAGACATTTGTGAGACTGTGCACCCCAGTCGCTACTCTGACGAATAGGCCCGAAGTGTCAGAGGTGGTAAGCAATGTTTCCATCAGGGCGAGCAGGGTCAGGGATTTTGGAATGAGTAGGCTGTTGGAGGAGAGCCCTATGGATTTCTCATTGGTTTATTCCCATAGTAATGAGGCGCGCTCGCTGCTCATATGCAACGTCCTACCCAATGCGCCATCTGCGCATCTATTGCTTACTGTGCGTTCTTCCGCCATACTGCTAGGACGTTCCAACCAGTGTCTGAGTCACTGAGTCATATGGAGACGCGGTGGTGTCACCGTTTACCATTTTGTCACCTCTGCTTACCACTGTGTACCCACCGAACTATGGGGGTCATTTTGAGTTGATCGCTCGCTAGCTACTTTTAGCAGCCATGCAAACGCATAATCGCCGCCCCACGAGGGAGTGTATTTTCGCTTTGCAAGTGTGCGAACGCCTGTGCAGCCAAATGGAACAAAAAGTTTTTTGGAGTTTTTGAGTAGCTCTGGTCTCACTCAGCCTCTGCGATCACTTCAGTCTTTTTGGTCTGGGAATTGACATCAGACACCCCGCCCTGCAAACGCTTGGACACGCCTGCGTTTTTCCAACCACTCCCAGAAAACTGTCAGTTGACACCCACAAACACCCTCTTCCTGTCAATCCCTTTGCGATCGGCTGTGCGAATGGATTCTTCGTTAAATCCTTCACCCAACGATCCGCTTTGTACCCGTACGACGCACCTGCGCATTGCGGTGCATACGCATGCGCAGTAGTAAGCTGTTCACTGCGCTGTGAAAAACGCCAGCGAGCGATCAACTCGGAATGACCCCCTATAAGTCCCACTGTCACCACTGCTTCCATTATCCCAGTGCAATGCCCAGGCAGCACACACGGAACACCTGCTAATCTGCTCCTGGCTGGATCTGCATTACCTGACTTATGCTGCATTAACCCTGTGTTGTCTCGCACCCAGCTGTTATACAGTACCTGGTTAATAAACCAATCACTGGTTGAGCTCTTCAGCATGTGAACTAACCTCCATCACAGTCTTCTGGCACCTATCAACATAGGTGCTGGCCAATATAGATCATCGATGGATTGGAGTTTGTTAAAAACAGATCTTGTGTTCCAGATTGCACACGATGCCCCAACTATTACAGGGGTGTAGTATGGCTGACCGGCGGTCTCCTGACCGCCGGTCAGCTTACCGACGCTGGGATCCCGGCAGCATACCGACGCCGGGATCCCGGCGGGAAGAGGCGAGTGCAGCAAGCCCCTTGCGGGCTCGGTGGCGACCTGCGGTCACCACGGGTTCTATTCCCACTCTATGGGTGTCGTGGACACCCACGAGTGGAAATAGTCCCTGTTGGTCGGCATGCCGACCATCGGGATACTGAGCCGGCGGGATGGTAGAGGAGGTCATGTGACTGTCGGTCAGCAGACCGGCGGTCACATGAATACCACCCCTATTACAGGCCCATCTCACTGTCTGGGCAACTAGGTTATTGACTAATGGTCATAGAATAAAACTGAAACCTTCGAAACATAAATAGGCTGGTCGCATACTAATTTATATTATGAATTTATTGTATTTATATTATTTTTTTTATGCGTATATGCTTACTTTATATTAAACAAATCTTATACTTAATGTTTATCCTTTCAGGTGTTTATGTGCAGTCAGTTACTAGTGTCCATATAATGGGGGGTCATTCCGAGTTGATCGCTCGCTAGCAGTTTTTAGCAGCCGTGCAAACGCTAAGCCGCCTCCCACTGGGAGTGTATTTTAGCTTTGCAGAAGTGCGATCGAAAGGATGGCAGAGCGGCTACAAAAAA